>NC_134975.1:469160-526865 GCF_965638725.1 Aptenodytes patagonicus
CTCACGGGCGGCACTTCGGGGGGGGGCTTTTCAGGAAGGAGGGGTCTCACCTGGGGCAAGCGCTTGGCCTCCAGCTGCCCGATGAGCCCCTGGAGCCGCGCGATCCCCTCGGCCACCCGCAAAGATTTTTCCGCCTGGGCGGTTTCGAAGGTGGCGTCCAGCTCCGCCAGCCGCCCCAGCACCGCGCGCTCCTTCTCCGCCAGGACCCGGCGCAGCCGCTCGAACTCGGCCCCGACGCGGCGCCGCTCGGCTTCGCTCGTCTCCTGGAGGAGAAGGAAAGGAAAAAAAAAAAAAACAACCCCAAACCCAACCCTGCGAGACCCCCCCAGACCTGCATTTTTTTCCCCTTTTCAGGTAAAGGACAAAGGCGCTTTGGTTGGAGCCGGCGGGGCTGTAACGCCGGGGCAGGGCTGGGGATGCGGTTAATTAACGACCGGAGGGTAATTAAGCAGTTCATCCGATGCTTTTCCTTCTCCTTTTCCCTTCCCCGTTGCCATTCCCTCTTTAGAGTCCATCCAAAATCAACCGGGGCCCTGGGAAGCAGGTGGGGGCGGGGGGGGGGGGGAGAGTTAATTCCACGTTAACGAACTTCCCTTTAGGATTTGAGCTGGGACGAAAACGAGCGGCGCCACGGAAATAAAGCGATTTAAAGCGGGGGATAATAAGCAGTCGCGCGTGGAGGCGGCGCTCGCCAAACCTGCCCAGGATCCGCGGCCGACGGCTCCGACCGGCTCTGGGGTTTTAACGGGGCGCCGGGACGCGTCACGGAGACGAGGCCGCGTCTCTTCCGTCGGAGGGACGGGGGAAAAATACCCGAGGACCCGTTCGGGCTGCCGAAAGGCCGAGGGGACCCTCACCAGGTAGTCCAGGCGTCGCTTCTCTTCGCTCGCTCTCCAGTCCAGAAACTCTGCCAACACCTTCCTTAGGGACCGCAGGTGAGACTGGATTTTCTCCTAAATGCCCCCCCCCCGCCACCCCCCCACCCCCCCCCAAAAAAAATAAAAACCAATAATAATTTGAAGCAATCGGCCCGGCTCGTTTGTACAATCCTGCCTTTAAAATCTTAAATTATTTGGGGGAGGAAAGCAAATAATCCCCCCCCCCACCCCCCAAAAAAAAGCCGCCTCGCTGCTTTCCCTTGAAAGCAGGAATCGACTCGCTTTAAATCTCTCCCCCGAACGGGACCAGGCGCCGTATCTTTGCTTTCCCACCAAGAAATTAAAATATTTTCACTTTGCACCTTTTTTTCTTGGGGGGGGGGGGCCCCAATGGGTCGTAGGAAGCCGGTCTCACCTCGCAGGTCTCGGCGGGTCCCCCGAAAAGCTTCGCGGCCGCAGCCGGCGGCTGCTCCTCCTCGCCCATCGTCGCCGGCACCCGCTTGGCCCCCTCGAGGGATTTTTTCGCCTCTTCGACGCCGGGAAGGGGTGACGGCGGCGACATGGTGGCCGGTCTCGGCACGGAGGTTTCGCGCCGTTTGCCGCGGCTGCGCTCCCCTCCCGGCGAGAAGAAACCGCCCCTGGGTGTTCCCGCGTTCGGCTTCCCGGGTGGGGGGGAAAAAGCAAATTTCCTCGCCCACGGTTGGCTTTAAACACGTTTTATTTCCCCCTCGAGCCTTGTCTCCAGGCTTTGCCGTCTCGTCCCTCGCCTGGAAGCTGCTCCCGTCCTCGGCTCCGCTTCGCCCCGCTCGGCTCCGGCGCGCCGAAGGGGCTGCCGCCAGATTCGGGGGCAAAAATTGAACCCGTTTCTTCCTCGTGGCGCGGGGCGATAACGCACGTTTTTTGGCACCGTGTTGAGAAAATAAATGGCCCTGAAATGGCGGGGGGGGGGGGGGGAAGGTGCAATCGGGGGGTGCGGGAGGCGTCCGAGCGTGTCGTGGCCCATCTGCGGGCGGGAGATTGGAGGTCTCCTCCCTCCCCGGGGCGATAAAAGCCGGTGGAGACGGGCCCCGGCTTGCGCTGAGCCTGTGCCAGAGGTGGGGGGGGGCCCCCCAAAAAAAAACCCCAAGAGGGGGGCAAAAAAAACACCCCAAAAGGGGGGAAAAAAAAAACAAACCCCAACCAACAAAACCCCAAGTGGAGAAGAAGCTGGTGGAGGAAAAGCAGCCGGAGGAACCCCAAAACGGCGCCGGTGCCGCCGAGGAAGACCCCGAAAGGTTCGAGAGAGGGGAATATCCCAGCGCTGCCGGGTGGGTTACAGCACCCTGCCCGCCGGGGTGGGTTTTTTTTTGGGGGGGGGGGGGGGAAGGGGATTTTGAGCACTCTCCCCATCCCATCAACAGGAGAGGGAAAGCGGATCGATCCTTGCTTTGCCCTCAGGATCTTTGTTGCGGATTTAAAGGTGTTTTGCGGTGGTTGGTCGCGGTGGTTATTTGCTTCTCGTCTACCCGTAACCACCCGGCTGGGGAAATTTGGGTGAGAAACAGCGCGGCTCCTGCTTTAATCTTAATTCAAAGGCGATTTTTTCCCACCTTTTTCCCCACTTCTACTCCTCCGCCTGCCGCCTTAATTCCCCTCTCCGCCGTTCTGCTGAGGAAAGCACGGGGGGGAAAAGCAGCAACCTGTTTATTTTTGAGCACGGCAGCGTGGTTTATTCAACCATTTTGGGGCTCTGTTACTCATTTCCGATGCCCTTTTACCGCGGGGCGACCGCTTGTTTGCGCTCAGAGCCCCACGCCGGGTCTCGGAGGACGGACTCGAGGCCCTTCGACGCCAGCCCTTATCTCCCCCGTGCACATTTCCCCCCCCCGGGGCCAGCGGCAAATTTCTCCCACCTCTCGCAGGATTTCTCCGGCCGCGAGAGGAGTTGGACTCGGCTTATCTCAATTTTAAGGATTTTTCTCACTCAAATAAACCTTGTCGCATTTGATTGCCCGAGAAAATGAATGGTGGAGGCAGAGGTGGATTTAAGGTGGATTCATCCCTGAGCCAGCACAAGGAATGGGGATTTTGGGGGATAATCGTATCTACAAGGTAGGTGGGTCCATCCCAACGTGCTCTTCATGTTCCCTTCGTAGCCGTCGGGGAATTAATAGCTTTAATCCATCTCATTTATGGAGATGGAATTTATGGAGAATCCATCTTCCTTTACGATCTTCCCCGCAATGAACCAAGCTCCTTTGCAACTGCCGGAGAAAAAAAACCGGCGTCCTCTTTCAAGTATTTTGATTAAATGCAGTGGTTGAACCCGTTTTCTGACGTAAAAAGGGGTGCGAAGCCCAGATGTGCCCATTTGTAGGAGAAGAACTTTATTTTATTCTTTCTTTCCCCCTTTCTGCGCCTCTAGCCGGGAGGGGAGGACGTCGCGGGCGCGATGGCTTTCTTCCTCAAACCGCGGCCGCGCACGTGGGATCTTGCCCTGGACTACCACACGGTAAAACAGTTCGAAGGTAACCAAAGGCAGCCGGAGAGGAGCAAAGCACCGATTCCTGATGTTTTCTGGGCTGCATCAAGTGAGATGTCCGTTGGAGTTGGAGATCCTCCAGCTCCACCTTCTATCTCCCTGGCTCCTCCATCTCCAGCCCTCGTCTCTTGGCTCCTCCATCTCCAGCCCTCGTCTCTTGGCTCCTCCATCTCCAGCCCTCGTCTCTTGGCTCCTCCATCTCCAGCCCTCGTCTCTTGGCTCCTCCATCTCTGGGCTCCTCCATCTCCAACCTCCATCTCCAACCTTGCCTGGAGATCCTCCATCTCTTGGCTCCTCCATCTCTTGGCTCCTCCATCTCCAGCCCTCGTCTCTTGGCTCCTCCATCTCCAACCCTCGTCTCTTGGCTCCTCCATCTCTGAGCTCCTCCATCTCCAACCTCCATCTCCAACCTTGCCTGGAGATCCTCCATCTCTTGGCTCCTCCATCTCCAGCCCTCGTCTCTTGGCTCCTCCATCTCCAGCCCTCGTCTCTTGGCTCCTCCATCTCTGGGCTCCTCCATCTCCAACCTCCATCTCCAACCTTGCCTGGAGATCCTCCATCTCTTGGCTCCTCCATCTCCAGCCCTCGTCTCTTGGCTCCTCCATCTCCAGCCCTCGTCTCTTGGCTCCTCCATCTCCAGCCCTCGTCTCTTGGCTCCTCCATCTCCAACCCTCGTCTCTTGGCTCCTCCATCTCTTGGCTCCTCCATCTCCAACCTCCATCTCCAGCCTTGCCTGGAGATCCTCCATCTCTTGGCTCCTCCATCTCCAGCCCTCGTCTCTTGGCTCCTCCATCTCCAGCCCTCGTCTCTTGGCTCCTCCATCTCCAACCCTCGTCTCTTGGCTCCTCCATCTCTGAGCTCCTCCATCTCCAACCTCCATCTCCAACCTTGCCTGGAGATCCTCCATCTCTTGGCTCCTCCATCTCCAGCCCTCGTCTCTTGGCTCCTCCATCTCCAGCCCTCGTCTCTTGGCTCCTCCATCTCCAGCCCTCGTCTCTTGGCTCCTCCATCTCTGGGCTCCTCCATCTCCAACCTCCATCTCCAACCTTGCCTGGAGATCCTCCATCTCTTGGCTCCTCCATCTCCAGCCCTCGTCTCTTGGCTCCTCCATCTCCAGCCCTCGTCTCTTGGCTCCTCCATCTCTGGGCTCCTCCATCTCCAACCTCCATCTCCAACCTTGCCTGGAGATCCTCCATCTCTTGGCTCCTCCATCTCCAGCCCTCGTCTCTTGGCTCCTCCATCTCCAATCCTCGTCTCTTGGCTCCTCCATCTCCAACCCTTGTCTCTTGGCTCCTCCATCTCTGGGCTCCTCCATCTCCAACCTCCATCTCCAGCCTTGCCTGGAGATCCTCCATCTCTTGGCTCCTCCATCTCCAGCCCTCGTCTCTTGGCTCCTCCATCTCCAGCCCTCGTCTCTTGGCTCCTCCATCTCCAACCCTCGTCTCTTGGCTCCTCCATCTCTGGGCTCCTCCATCTCCAACCTCCATCTCCAACCTTGCCTGGAGATCCTCCATCTCTTGGCTCCTCCATCTCCAGCCCTCGTCTCTTGGCTCCTCCATCTCCAATCCTCGTCTCTTGGCTCCTCCATCTCCAACCCTCGTCTCTTGGCTCCTCCATCTCCAACCCTCGTCTCTTGGCTCCTCCATCTCTGAGCTCCTCCATCTCCAACCTCCATCTCCAACCTTGCCTGGAGATCCTCCATCTCTTGGCTCCTCCATCTCCAACCTGGCCCAGAGCTCCTTCAGCTGCACCTCTCTCCTTTGCTCTTCGGTCTCCCACCTCACCACTCCTCTCCCTTTCTCCTTGAAAAGTAACCAGTGAAGGGGATTTTGGGGGCGTGCGTCCTCTACGCTTAAGTTTGGCTTCTGATTCCTCCTCTGTTTTGCTCACCAGTGGACGTGACTCTGGATCCAGCCACAGCGGGTCCCGAGGTGATCCTCTCTGAGGACCTCAAAGAGGCCACCTGGGGTAGACCTGGACGCCGGTGGCCTGAGGGTCCGGGCCAGTTCGACACGGATCCGTGCATGTTGGGCAGCGAGGGCTTTACCTCGGGCCGTCACTACTGGGAGGTGGAGGCGAACGGGCGCTTCTGGGCCGTTGGGGTGGCCCGCGAGTCGGTTCAGAGGAAAGGCCGGGTCCTCTTCAAGCCCAACGCCGAGATTTGGGGCTTGCAGAAGTACGACGAGCTCTGCGTGGCCCTCACGGCTCCTTCCAACACCTCCGTCCCGCTCCTCAACGGGGAGATCGGGGTCTACCTGGACTACGAGGTGGGACAGGTCTCCTTCTACGCCGTCGGCAGCCGCCAACTCATCTTCACCTTCCCTGTGGCCTCCTTCAGTGGAGAGAGGGTCTTCCCCTACTTCTGCGTGCTCCTTTCCACCATCAAACTGATGTCCCCCATGTCCCCCAAGGGTTGATGTGCCGGCAGGGTCCCCCCGAAGCTGGTTGCTCCACGGCGGTTGGAAACGCTCCTTGATGTTCCTCAACTCTTATGTACCAGGTCTCGGAGCCATTTCCACCTCGGCTCATGGTCCTACCTCCATCTTAGACGTCTCCGTTTTGGGTGACATCCAGTGGGTTTCGGGTCCGAGCTCGGTGCGGCTCGGCTCGGCTGAAAGCCGCTGTCGTTAAATTCATCCAAAGCTCGTTAAGGGGAGCTGGGCTTCACCGAGCTGGTTTTGAGCTGAAAACTTGGGTTTTCCTCCCAAACTCGGCCCCCCTCTCAACATTTCTTTTACTGACCTCGCTGCCCGTCGCTGCCCGGGCTTCCAACCTGAATTAAAAAAAATCTTAATTTGTGCAAGCGTTGCGTTAATACCGGCCGCTACCTCGGTTTAAAACCGATTTTGTCATCACGAGGGGGTGCTCGCGCTCGCTCCCCGCCCCCCCCCCCCCCATTTTCTTCTGCTCTTCCCCACGCTCAGGACGCGTTTCCGCGTCGTTAATGTGCGATTGATGAGAAACGTGCTCAGAATATAATAAATACTTTTTTTTTTTCCCCTTTCCTATAAGAAGGAGGAGGCGTCTGCATCGGACCCACCACCAACCTGCCCCAGCCCCACAACGATACCCCCCCCCCAAAAGGCTGCCCTGGCCCCCAAGAACCGCCCCCCCCCCCCCAGGGCTGCCCCACATGGGACCCCAAAGGCTGCCCTGGCCCCCCCACAGCCTCCTCAATCCCCTGGGACCCCCAGGACCACCCAGGGCTGCCCCACATGGACCCCAAAGGCTGCCCTGCCCCCCCCCCCAAAAGCCTCCTCGATCCTCTGGGACCCCCAAGACACACACCCCTCCCCAGGGCTGCCCCACATGGGACCCCAAAGGCTGCCCCTGGCCCCCAAGAGCCTCCTCGATCCCCTGGGACCCCCAGGACCACCCAGGGCTGCCCCACATGGGACCCCAAAGGCTGCCCCTGGCCCCCCCACAGCCTCCTCAATCCCCTGGGACCCCAGGACCACCACCCCCCCCCAGGGCTGCCCCACATGGACCCCAAAGGCTGCCCTGCCCCCCCCCCCCCAGCCTCCTCAATCCCCTGGGACCCCCAGGACACCCCCCACCCCCCCCCCAGGGCTGCCCCACATGGACCCCAAAGGCTGCCTTGGCCCCCCAAGAGCCTCCTCGATCCCCTGGGACCCCCAGGACCACCCAGGGCTGCCCCACATGGGACCCCCAAAGGCTGTCCTGGCCCCCCCCACAGCCTCCTCAATCCCCTGGGACCCCCAGGACCACCACCCCCCCCCCCAGGGCTGCCCCACATGGACCCCAAAGGCTGCCCTGCCCCCCCCCCCCCCAGCCTCCTCAATCCCCTGGGACCCCCAGGACACCCCACCCCACCCCCCAGGGCTGCCCCACATGGACCCCAAAGGCTGCCCTGGCCCCCCAAGAGCCTCCTCGATCCCCTGGGACCCCCAGGACCACCACCCCCCCCCCAGGGCTGCCCCACATGGGACCCCAAAGGCTGTCCTGGCCCCCCAAGAGCCTCCTCGATCCCCTGGGACCCCCAGGACCACCCCCCCCCCCCAGGGCTGCCCCACATGGGACCCCAAAGGCTGTCCTGGCCCCCCAAGAGCCTCCTCAATCCCCTGGGACCCCCCCAGGACCACCACCCCCCCCCAGGACTGCCCACATGGACCCCAAAGGCTGCCCTGGCCCCCCAAGAGCCTCCTTGATCCTCTGGGACCCCCAGGACCACCACCCCCCCAGGGCTGCCCCACATGGGACCCCAAAGGCTGCCCTGGCCCCCCAAGAGCCTCCTCGATCCCCTGGGACCCCCAGGACCACCAACCCCCCAGGCCTGCCCCACATGGACCCCAAAGGCTGCCCTGCCCCCCCCCCCAGCCTCCTCAATCCCCTGGGACCCCCAGGACCACCCAGGGCTGCCCCACATGGGACCCCAAAGGCTGCCCTGGTCCCCCTGGCCTCCTCGGTCACCCCCTTTCTCCCATGGGTGGGCCGCCTGCACGGAGCTGGGGGGGGGAAAGGTGGGACCGGGAGAGGGTTTTTTGCAACCCACCCACCCCCCCCCCCCCCGCCATTTTTTGAACCCAAACCTATTTTATGCCGCCCCCCCCCCACCTTTTTGCACCCCGCCATTTCTTGCAAGGCCCCCCCCAGTTTCTTGCAAACCCCAAGATTTTTTGCAAACCTCCGTATTTTTTTGCAAAACCCCCCTTATTTCGTGCAACCCTCCCTATTATTTTTTGCAACCCTAAAGCCTAACCCCACTTTTTTTTTTTAAGCCTAAACTCCTTTTTTTAATCCTAAACCCCCTTTTCAGCCTACCCCCCCCCTTTTTTAAGCCTAAACTCCTTTTTTAAACCTACCCCCCCCTTTTTTTTAAGCCTAAACCCCCTTTTTAAAGTCTAACCCTGTGGGTTTTTTTTTTTTTTAAGCTTAAACTCCTTAAGTCTAAACCTCTTTTAAGCCTAAACCCCTCTTTCTAAGTCTAATCCCCCTTTTTTAAGCCTAACCCCACTTTTTTTAACGCTAAACTCCCTTTTTTTTTTTAAACCTCCCCCCCCTTTTTAGCCTAACCCCCCCCGTTTTAAGCCTAAAATCCTTTTTTAAACCTAAACCTCCTTTTTTAGCCTCCCCCCCCCCTTTTTTAAGCCTAAACTCCTTTTTTTAAACCTCCCCCCCGCCTTTTTTCTCCAGCCCAGCTGGAGCCACTTGGACGCCCTTTGGGTCAAATAATGAGAATATTCATCCTTTTTTTTTTCATTTTTTTTTTTTCCCCAATTCTGGTGGTTGTTTCTTGGGGTTTTTTTTTGGTTTTTTGGTTTGTTTTTTTTTTTAGTCCCCTCACCCCCAGAATTTTCCAGGGGTCGGGGGCGGGGGGGGGGGGGAACTGAAACAGTTTCTCCCTTCATCGTCGGCTGGAGGGTGAGCGGGGCTCCGCGGCGGCGGCGGCGGCGCAAGGGGCGGCGATGCCGGGGCCCGCCCGGGTCCGGCCGTCGAAGCCGCCAAGGAAAGCGGGTGTAATTTCAAAAAAAAAACCCCAAAACCCCCCCAAAAACCCACCCCAAAACCCATCAGGCTCAAAGCAGTAACAGGAACGGCCGCGGGGCGGGGGGGGGAACCGCCGACCAAGAAGGTTCCGGATGCACAGCCGCTGCCTTGAAAAATAAATCGCTCTGCCTATGAAGCAGTGAAGATATTTACGTTTTCGCGTTGGGTTTTTTCCTAGTTTCTCGGGTTTTTGAGTTCTTTAGCATTTCAGGTTTTTTAGTTCTTTAGCTCTTTATATTTTTTAGGTTTTTAGGGTTTTAGGGGTTTTTAGGGTTTTTTAGTTCTTTAGTTCTTTATAGTTTTTCGGTTTTTAGTGTGTTTTTAGTTCTTTAGTTCTTTTTTCGGTTTTAGTTTTTTAGGGTTTTTTTTAGTTCTTTAGCTCTTCATATTTTTTTGGCTTTCAGTTTTTTAGTTTTGGGGTTTTTTAGTTATTTAGTTCTTTATATTTTTTCGGGTTTTAGGTATTTTTTTAGTTTTTAGTTTTTTTTAGTTCTTTAGTTCTTTAGTTCTTTCTATTTTTTCAGTTTTTTGGGTTTTAGGCTTTTTTACTTTTTAGGTTTTTTTAGTTCTTTAGTTCTTTTGGTTTTAGGTCTTTAGGCTTTTTTACATTTTAGGGTTTTTTTAGTTCTTTATCTTTTTTCCTTTATCTTTTTTCGGTTTTTAGGGTTTTTTACTTTTTAGGTTTTTTTAGTTCTTTACTTCTTTATCTTTTCTCGGTTTTTAGTTGTTTTTTTTTTACTTTTTAGGTTTTTTTAGTTCTTTAGTTCTTTATCTTTTTTCAGGTTTTAGGTTTTTTTTTACTTTTTAGGTTTTTTTAGTTCTTTAGTTCTTTATCTTTTTTCAGGTTTTAGGGTTTTTTTTTACTTTTTAGGTTTTTTTTAGTTCTTTACTTCTTTATCTTTTCTCGGTTTTTAGGTTTTTTTACTTTTCAGGGTTTTTTTTTTTTAGTCCATTAGTTTTTTCCCATTTTTTTATTTAATAACCCCCCAGACCGGCTGGATCTGGGGGGGGGTGGGGGGAGCTTCCCAGCTCTGCAAGAAGCAGAAAAGCTTCGAAGACACCTTTGACGCCACCTTCGATGCCAGCGGCTACCCCCGCCCTGGCCGGTGACTCCAAGAGGCCGGCGGCCGGTGGCCGGCGGCGGCCAGCGCCACGTCTCACGAAGCCGCTGAGAAAGCCCGAGAAATTTCATAGAATCATAGAATCATAGAATCATTGAGGTTGGAAAAGACCTCTAAGATCATCGAGTCCAACCGTCGACCCAACACCCCCATGCCCACTAAACCATGTCCCTAAGCGCCTCATCTACTCGTCTTTTAAATACCTCCAGGGATGGGGACTCCACCACTTCCCTGGGCAGCCTCTTCCAATGTTTCACCACTCTTTCAGTAAAGACATTTTTCCTCACGTCCATTCCAAACCTCCCCTGGCGCAACTTGAGGCCGTTTCCTCTCGTCCTATCGCTTGTTCCTTGGGAGAAGAGACCGACCCCACCTCGCTACAACCTCCTTTCAGGGAGTTGTAGAGAGCGATGAGGTCTCCCCTCAGCCTCCTTTTCTCCAGGCTGAACAACCCCAGTTCCCTCAGCCGCTCCTCATAAGACTTGTTCTCCAGACCCCTCACCAGCCTCGTTGCCCTTCTCTGGACACGCTCCAGCACCTCAACGTCCTTCTTGTAGTGAGGGGCCCAAAACTGAACACAGTATTCGAGGTGCGGCCTCACCAGTGCCGAGTACAGGGGCACGATCACTTCCCTACTCCTGCTGGCCACACCATTTCTGATACAGGCCAGGATGCCATTGGCCTTCTTGGCCGCCTGGGCACACTGCTGGCTCATGTTCAGCCGGCTGTCGACCAGCACCCCCAGGTCCTTTTCCGCCGGGCAGCTTTCCAGCCACAATTTCACATTTCATTTGCACATTTCATTTGCAGCTCACCCGGCACCTCGCTTTTCAGGAGGGCGTCTTTAACGAACGGCGGGTCGTCTTTATAAAAATCATCCGCTTTTTTTTTTTTTGGACGGGCGAGCAGCTCGGCGAGGCTAAAAGCTGCTCGGGGGGTGGGAGAAGGGTTTGGTCTGCGAACCCCGCACACTTCACCCACGAAAAGCAGGTGTTTGTTGTGGGTTTTTTTCGCCCCCCCCTCCCCTTGATGTGCAAAGGTTGAGGGAAAAAACCTAAAATAACAGGAAACAGCACCTATCGAAGCGGTTTCCGCTGCGCTTCAACGCAAGCAGGCGATTCAGGGCAGCGGCAGACCAGGTTCGTCAACCAACGCTACGTTTTTCTGGCGTGTTGTTGTCGCGACGAATTGCTCCGTCTGTAACAAACGGGGATAACGTATCGCGCAGAAAACGTCCCGAAAGCGGCAGCCACTAGAAAAAAAAAAAAAAACAAAACCCAAAACCACAACCCACCCTTAAAACTCCGGCGCGTGAATTCAGCAGCGCCTGGTGCAATGAGGCAGAACCGAAGAGAAATCTCAAAACGCGTTATAAAGAAGAAGAAGAAAAAAAAAAAGGCAAAGTTTTGCCTGTTCACCCACCGGTTTTCGGACATTTCTGGGCAAACCCCTCACTCGGGGTTTTTGTTGCAGCTATTCCACCTCCGTCTGAGCGATGCCGCAGGGGCGGATCCCGCGGGTTCAAGGCAGGCGGGAAGACCCCAAAAAAGCAGGTTTTGGGTTTGTTTTTTTCTTTTTTTTCCCTTTGCTCTTTTCCTCAGAGAGGCCAATAAACGCTCGGTATTTCCTCATTAACAGCTGAGATTTAATTCTAGGTCTTTTCCTATTATGAGGATGCATATCTCTATATACTGGATATAATTCTAAGCCTTTTCCTTTCTTATTTTTTAGTGTTTCACCTTAACTAAAGAAAGGGTGGGACAGTGCACGTGCAGCTCCACGGAAATGCAAGCAAGCGAGGTCACCTACGCTAAAAGCACGATATACTAAATTAACGTCCCATTTTGCAACGCTTTTGCAGGCAGAACGGGTCTGAAAAAAGCACCAAAAAAAAAAAAAGCGCCTGAGTTTAAGCACGCGCGCGCGCTCGTCTAAACCCGGCGGGGTGAGGTCCCTTGCTGCAATTCTCCTCGTTGCGACTACAAGAACCTGTCGGGACCGAGGGAAAGCGGATTTTTGAGCTGCAGTATTTGAAGCGTGGATTTACTGGGGGAGGAAGACGAGCCGTAACTCTCAGCATTGCTGTTTGACCCACACATACAAAAATAATAATAATAATAATAATAATAATAATAATAATAATAATAATAATAATAATAATAATGTGATAGATAGTGCCCTACTCCAGGTTAAATTTGTCTCATTCCCCAGCAGTAATTATGAAGTTATTGCTAAATAGTTTGCTCGTTGTTTCTCTGATACAACCCTCAGGCCACCTCGTCTCGCGAAAATCTTGCAAGCAGCTCGAGGGTGCGTTAAAAGCCCTCAAAAATACTAAATTTACTCGCCATCGAGCGTTACGCGATGCGAAAATAGCAGCTGAGCTGAAGACGGTCCTTCCGTAGGGCGAGGACGGACGCGGAGGGGGAGCAGGAAAGGTTTCCCTGGGGTCTGGGCTACGCTGGGACGAACCCTGTTGATCCCAGGAGAAGGAGCTGCCAACGCCACAAGCCAAGGACGTCCATAATCCTGTCGTGTCCCCCCCCCCCAAAAAAAAATCCCCCCCCCTCACTTTGGTGAAACGTTGCTGGGAGAGCATCTGAGAAGACAACGATCACCAAATTGCTAAAAGAGGAGAAAACAAAGGATTTCATCAGTCCTGGGAAAAAGCTGGATCCTTTAGCTATTACTGCTAAATACCGCTAAAAAATAAAGTGCTGCTAAATCCTACTATCCTCACGTTTACACCTTCACCGACAGTCCCCAAGTTGAGATGCTCGTCAAAAAAAGTCTTCCCTGGATGCGGCTGTCCGTGCAGACAGGTCAGCTTTCGTCAAGACGAGATGCTGGAAAGTCTTCCCTGGACACAGCGTTCCACGAAAACGTGCAAAATCTTTTCTTTTACTCCTCCTCTTCTTTAAAAACCTTGCTGGCTTTTATCCCTAACCTCACCGGCGCGTTAAGGCGAAGACGTCCCCTTCTCTTTCCAACCAGTTGGTGCTGGTCGCTCCAACCTTGACTTGGCAGATCCTCCCCAATCCTGCCGCTGTCCTACCCCCAGAGCTGTGTCCCTGGAGAGAATTAATCTGATTTTTGATGCGTGGAAGCCTCTTCACCTTCGCCTCGCTCTTGATACAGAGCCACGTACGGTCACGGGTTGACTTGGTTGCTTTGCAGCTTGGGCTTTCCTGCAGACGAGAGCAGCAAATCCTTGGAGGCCTTGCAAGCGTTGTCCATCCTTGCAGCATTTCCACATACTCGTAAGGTGTCGGGAAGCCTTTCTCAGCCAAGCAAGCCTGAAGGTCGCTCCTTTAACGCCACAAAAAGTGGGAAAAGCTAAAATCCTACGGCGTTTGCCCATTCTTCTGGTCGCGCCGTGCAAGGCCTGCTAAGCTTCACCCTCCAGATGTCCTCCCCGGGGGTCATCGGTACGGCTGTGACTTTCCTCGTCCTCTGACATTTAATTGCAAGTGGGGTTACGAATAAGTCATTACCAGGTGTGAACTGCAGGGGTGCTGCGAGCAATCACCAGGTATTTTTCACTGGTCGTATGGCAAAGTTTTGGGTTGGCAAATGCAAACGCGCGATAACTTTGGCTCCTACCTGGCAATTTTTGGCAACAGGCTTTCCCCCCCCCCCCCGAGTTTGCTTTTTCTGTGGGTTTGTTTTTTTTTTGAGGTTTTCTTTTGTTTCTCAATCGTGCACAGGGTATTTGGGTTTGAGGAGCACTCCCTGCAGCCCCTTAGGAGCTGATGCAAAGGTTTTGAGCCCGTCTCGTCCCGTTGCCCTTGCTTGGGCTCTGCAGCTCGGGCTTGTTGCAAACCCAGCTCCTCTCGGTGCTGCAGCGGGAGGAGCTGAGCCCGTTGTCGTTCAGGTAGGCGCAGAGGCCGTCGCCGCGGATCCAAAACCTGGAAGGACAGATGAGGGAACCCACCTTAGGTGGGGTCAGCCGGGAAAAGGAGGAAAATCACGCGCTGGCTTTTTCCCCCCCCCCTCTTCGGTTCTCACGGGCATCGCCACGCCAATACTGATGCTGAATTATTTCTGTTTTGGCAGCAGTCCGGGTTGGCCGTAAGAAACCTGATGCTTTGCAAGAAAAAAACCACCCTTATTTAAAAATAAATATCTAGCTAACGGTGTTTTCCCCGCCAAACGCACCGCTCCCACCTCTCAGTTCAAAGGGAAAAATGAAGACCAGCTCTGGATGCAACGTTGCCTTTCCCAAACGCCATTGTCCCATCGCTACCTCCGGATCCACTTCAAACGCCGGAAGAAATGCACATTTCGGGGCTGAGGAAACACCAACCAATGACATAACGATGAAAAACACAGACTCACGGGTGAGATGATAAGCGTGAGCGGTTCACCCATTTCCACGGTTGCTCCTTATCTTCACGTGAAAGGCCGACCCAATGCTCCGAGATGCCTTTATATCTCATCACAAAGCTCTGAAAAAGAGGAGGGAGAAAGGCTTTACGACAGGTCACGGGCCTTTGGGACATCTCCGGCAGGTCACCATCTGCAGAAACCTCCTTCCGACCAATAATCTACATTTTAGCAGTTGCTCGTGCTCCTTCAGGGCTCCTTTGGCGCTTGAACCTTTCAATCTACTACCAAAAAGTGTAATCTTTAAGGCAGAGCTTCATTGTTGCGTAGAAACGGGGCTTTTTTTGCTATAGGTCTTGCATCAGTTGCCTTTGGTGAGACATTTGAGGAGACCCATGATGACCTGCCCGCAAGAAAACCATTTTCCCCGTCTCCTCACCCCAGATCTCCAAGGAAGATCCTGGAAGAGCAGTCAAAGAATCCAAAAGGTGGCAAATACGTTGGTGGCTTTCCCCCCCCCTCCCCCCTGCTAAGCATGTCCTCATGTCTCCTTACCAAGTCCTCCACGCTGTCGAGCACGGCCAAGGAAGCACCGAGTGCCGAGCAGTTGTCCTGGCTG
This sequence comes from Aptenodytes patagonicus, assembly GCF_965638725.1. NCBI lineage: Eukaryota > Metazoa > Chordata > Aves > Sphenisciformes > Spheniscidae > Aptenodytes > Aptenodytes patagonicus. The sequence goes on from NC_134975.1 coordinate 484,134, forward strand.
GATGTCCAGTTCCCCTCAGCCTCCGAAAAATGGTAGCATTTTCCTCTGTACCCGATCCAGTCAAACGGACACCGAAAACAGGGTTGGGGACGAGGCTGAAAAGCCTGCGCTGTCATCGACAGAGCAACAGCGTTAAGGAGCGGCACCTTCCCCTTGACTCTCCAGGGTGGGGATGGTCATCCTCCGCCCCATAGCTTCCAAAAGTCTTGCATCTGCCTCAGTGGCGAGAGGAAAGAAAAATTAAGACGCCAAGAGAAGTCTCGGGTGGATTGGAGGGAGAAAACAAGCTCAAATCGTGGCCCAGCTTGTGGCGTTGGACAAGGAATGTGGGTGCTGTACCTTCAAAGAAGAAAACAGGGTGGTGGCCTTCAAAGATGCAAGTTTTAAGAGGATTTCCAGAATAGCCCTGTCCCTAAACGCGCCCTTAGGTATTGCTGTCTGTCATTAATGCAAAAGCAGCGATGGGCAAAGGGCAGGAAAAAAGTTCTTTGGTTCCTGCAGACTTCTTGGCTTGGTGGGACTCATGCCGACATCTCTTGCTGCTCGGACGAGCGGCAGAGGAACGGCCCCTTCTTTTTGAAAAAAAAAAACCCCTTTGGGAAAGCTCAGGTGACTGTACCCGTCACACGGCTCTTTCTGTTGGGTTTTAGGGGTTTCTGGATGATATCGGCTCCTACACAGAGGAGATGAGTTTGGTCTTCTGCAGAAAGGCTTCTCTGCTCATTGAAAATGTCCCTCCCCTGGAGAGGACAGCCTCCTGGGGTTGGGCTGCGTCTTCCCTGGGAGCATGGAGGTGGATCTGGCACGTGTGTAACAACCCAACGTATCTCAGAGACGTTCCCCATGAGATGAAAAACCTCGATGCTCACCTGCAAAAGTGACGGCGGTGACGAGCAGAGCTATGAACAGCACTGCCATCGTCACCTGACAGGCGACACGCGCCTCCGGCTTCGTCTCAAGGCTGTAACCTGCGGGAGAAGAGCCCTTCAACGCCTTTGCGGGGGTACCGAGGGGAGCAACACGCTCCAGGTCCAGGCTGTTGGCCCAAAAGGTGGTTTCTCCTCCTTTTGCTTGAGGGTGAAGGGGACTTTCAACGCAACCTCCCTGTATCGGGCCACCGCGGAGGGCACCGAGCCCCACGGCGGAGCACTTGGGCGATCCTCATCGAAAGCATCTTTGGGCTGAGCCTTCCTAAAGGACAGGCATCATTTGATGCCCAAACGATGAGCAAAGATGCCCACGAGCAAAGAAAATTCTGCGTCCGAAGGGTTTTACCTAAAAATCTCAGTGCTTTCACCCAGTGGGACTTCCCCGATTCTTCTCTTAAGCTTCCCCCTCTTCGTCCCCATCTATCACATGAACCAAATCTCATGGGACAAACCCTCCTTTCCCCTCTTCCTCCCCCGTCCCTCCCCATGCAAAATTACTATATAGAAGGTAAGTCAGAGACCAAATCTGCCAAATAATTTTAGAAAGCCGTGTAAAAAAAAAAAAAATCAACAAATAATAAAAAAAAAAAAACCCCGACAAATTAAAAAAGAAATCGACAAATAATCAACAAATAAAAATAAAACATTCCTCAAAAACTTAGTCCCTGGCTGGGTAGAGAGGGATGATGGAAAAAACCCCAAAAAGCCCCTTTTCTACCTTATTGTGCACCGAGAGGGTGATGGAGATGGGAGGAAGAGTCGGGAGAACTAAAATAGGGCAGTGTCGAAGGGAAGGCAGCGATTAATAAATATTTTGCTGATGCGTCTAAACTGGACTTAAATCCCAGACTTATTTTGGGGGGGGGGGGAGTGTGTCTTTTAACACTTCAGCTGTTCAAAAATTTCTTTGCTCTCCTTCAGAATAAAGCAGAAATTTGGAATCTTTTTGGGGGGGGGGGGGGAAATGAGAAGACCCAAAAGAAACAGTGACTCAAGTGCCTCAGGGAGGATTAATCATATATGAGAATAACCCAAAGCCTCTGAAATGAGACGGTTCAGAGCAAAAATTCCACCTGCTGATCAACAAGAATTTTCCGAGGGAAGTGCTAGAAAAAGCTCTTTTTTTTTTTTTTTTTTCCCCCACGCCCCCCTTCCCTTACCTCAGCTGGTTTTTGTTCTCAAATTATAGAAGTGTTTTTAAAAAAAAAAGAAAACCCCAGCGATTATTCAGTTCGTTGCTCTACAGTTACCTGCCCGCTTGCTCCTTTCCGCGCCCAAAAAGCCGGAATAGTCCCGCGTTTCCTTCATTTTGGGGCTCCCACCCCCCGCAGGTGCTCCCGCCTCGCCTGCCAAGGAAAGTTTCGCCTATCAGAGGTGTCACGAAGGCTGTCGGTCCTCAGCCTCGCCAGAGGATTTTTCAGGGCCGGGGGGGGGGGGTCGTCAGCGAGGCACAGCCGAACTCGTTGCAGAAAACGTCGCTTCTACCCGAGACGTTCATTTCGCACCGTGGGGGCTATAAATCCGCCGGCTACCGGTTAGAAATCCCAGCGGGCAGCACGAAGAATGCCGTCGGGGAAAGAAAGCAAACGTCATGAATTCCGGGGGACGAGTATTTCCCCCGCTGGAAAGCAGCAAGATGAGAAAGTAGATGGGAGGGTGGTTACTTTTTTTTTTTGAAGCTGCTGTCTCCAACCAAACCCGCGTTGGTTTTTTTTTAAGGGGAGCAGTGGTTTTTAAGAGGACGTCGGTTTTCTCCCCTCAATTAAAATTTTCTCCCCCCCAATTAAAGTTTCCTCCCCATAATTAAAGTTTCCTCTCCACAGTTATTTTCCCCATAATTAAAGTTTTCTCCCCCCCAACTAAAATCTTCTCCCTGCAGTCTTTTCTCCCCCCAATTAAAATCTTCTCCCCCCAATTAAAATCTTCTCCCCCCCAATTAAAATCTTCTCCCTGCAGTCTTTTCTCCCCCCAATTAAAGTTTTCTCCCCCAATTAAAATCTTCTCCCTGCAACTAAAATTTTCTCCCCCCCAATTAAAATTTCCTCCCGGCGATTAAAATTTTCTCCCAACAATTAAAGTTTTATCCCCATAATTCAGGTTTTTCTCCCTGCAGTCAAACTTTTCTCCCCCCAATTAAAATCTTCTCCCCCCCAATTAAAATCTTCTCCCCCCAATTAAAATCTTCTCCCCCCCAATTAAAATCTTCTCCCCCCCAATTAAAATCTTCTCCCCCCAATTAAAATCTTCTCCCCCCCAATTAAAATCTTCTCTCCCCAATTAAAATCTTCTCCCCCCCAATTAAAATCTTCTCCCTGCAGTCTTTTCTCCCCCCAATTAAAGTTTTCTCCCCCAATTAAAATCTTCTCCCTGCAACTAAAATTTCCTCCCCCCCAATTAAAATTTCCTCCCGGCGATTAAAATTTTCTCCCAACAATTAAAGTTTTATCCCCATAATTCAGGTTTTTCTCCCTGCAGTCAAACTTTTCTCCCCCCAATTAAAATCTTCTCCCCCCCAATTAAAATCTTCTCCCCCCCAATTAAAATCTTCTCCCCCCAATTAAAATCTTCTCCCCCCAATTAAAATCTTCTCCCCCCAATTAAAATCTTCTCCCCCCAATTAAAATCTTCTCCCTGCAGTCTTTTCTCCCCCCAATTAAAGTTTTCTCCCCCAATTAAAATCTTCTCCCTGCAACTAAAATTTTCTCCCCCCCCAATTAAAATTTCCTCCCGGCGATTAAAATTTTCTCCCAACAATTAAAGTTTTATCCCCATAATTCAGGTTTTTCTCCCTGCAGTCAAACTTTTCTCCCCCCAATTAAAATCTTCTCCCCCCAATTAAAATCTTCTCCCCCCCAATTAAAATCTTCTCCCCCCAATTAAAATCTTCTCCCCCCCAATTAAAATCTTCTCCCCCCAATTAAAATCTTCTCCCCCCCAATTAAAATCTTCTCCCCCCCAATTAAAATCTTCTCCCCGCAATTAAAGCTTTCTCCCTGCAATTCTAGTTTTCTCCCCCCAGTTGAATTTTTCTCCCCACAATTAAAATTTAAGTCCAGCTCCCCCCAGCCCCCCCAGCTCATCCCGAACCCCCCTTACCTGGATCCGGCCGGTGGGAACAAGCAGGGTGCCGAGGCGCGACCCTCTCCTGCTAAAAGAAATGCGAAACAGAAAGTATGAAAACAAAATTAAATAGATTTTTTTTTGGTTGGTTGGTTGGTTGGTTTGGGGTTTGTTTTTTTTTTCCCCGGGGATTTTCATGAGGATCCTCCGGGGCAGACGGGGAAGGGACTCCCTGACCAAGGGCAGCTGCCCATGAGCGAAACCGCGGGGGGGTTTCCCTTCCCCCTCCGCCCCGCACCCCCTTCGCCTCCTTTTCCTGCATTTCAGGGTTGGGGTTGGGGGTTTTGGGGGTTGTTTTTTTTTCAGCTGGGGTGAACAGACTATCAAAAACCCGCTCGTTTTGGGGTGCGGGAGGGGGGAAAAAAAAAAACCCCAACCACTTGCTGCTGGAGACGGCTTGGCTCCGGGGTGTTGGGGCACCCCAAAAGGGACCCGCGGGATGCTACGAGGACGAGGTGCGACGAGCAGGCGGTTCCCTCCGGCCCATTTTATGGTTTTTTTAATATAAAAAAATCTCTCTTTTTCCCACGCCACCGCCTCCCGCCTGCTTGCATCATCGAGCCAAGACCAGATCCCGTCTCCCCCCATCCCTGTTAACACCCCGATCCTTCCCCCCCCCCCCCCGCCAGTAAATGGCGAATGCCTCCAACGGGGAAAACCCTAAAAAAAACCCCAAAAAAGCGTTCTTGCAAATTAAGCTACCCGGCTCCAGGGTTTTTTTAACCCCCAAAACGAATTTCTTTTCTTTATTTTTTTTTTTTCCCCTTTTTTGGGGTGTTTTTTTTTTCTTTTCTTTACGCCACGGTCGCAGGCCGCCGGAGCCGCCGCTTTTGCAGCACGCAGGAAGAGCGAAGCGTAAAAGCGGCTCACCGCAAAAACTTTCCATGAGGCTAACGAGGCCTGCAGGGGGAAAGAAGTTAAAAAATAAAAATAAAAATAAAAATAAAAATAAAAATAAAAACAAAAACAAAAATAAAAATAAAAATAAAAACAAAAATAAAAATAAAAATAAAAATAAAAATGCAATAATAAAAAATAAAATTAAAAAAATAACAACAAAAATTAAAAATACTAAAAATAAAAATAAGGGAGTGCTTTTCCTGCTGGGACCTTTGGGTTTCTCCTGTCCCCGTTTCTTGCTGCTGGCCGGTATTGGGGCAAATTTCTGTTTGTTTTTTTTTTTTTCCTTGCTGCCTTTTGGGTGCGTGGGGAAAAAAGAAAAAAAAAAATCATTGCTGGGGGCGTTACGGGACCAGACAAAAACCCGTTTTGGGGTTAACACAGAAAAAGAAAAGTGCAGGGGGGGGGGGGGAAGGTCGGCATAGCCTGGGAATTGCTGCGTGCTCCGCACAACGGTCAAAGTGTCCCAAATCTGGAGGAAACGCAGGTCTGGGTGCTGTAAAACCACACACCGGGGGTGGGAGGGTGCGCTGGCAGGGTAAAAATAAAATAGTAAAGTAAAGTAAAACAAAATAAAGTGAAATAAAGTGAAATGAAATGAAATGAAATAAAGTAAAATAAAGTAAAATGAAATGAAATGAAGTAAAATAAAGTAAAATGAAATTAAATGAAATGAAGTAAAATAAAGTAAAATAAAATGAAATGAAGTAAAATAAAGTAAAATGAAATGAAATTAAATGAAGTAAAATGCAATGAAATGAAGTAAAATAAAATAAAATGAAATGAAATAAAGTAAAATAAAGTAAAATGAAATGAAATGAAATGAAGTAAAATGCAATGAAATGAAGTAAAATAAAGTAAAATAAAATGAAATGAAATAAAGTAAAATAAAGTGAAATGAAATGAAATGAAGTAAAATAAAGTAAAATAAAATGAAATGAAATAAAGTAAAATAAAGTAAAATGAAATGAAATGAAATGAAATGAAGTAAAATAAAGTAAAATAAAATGAAATGAAATGAAATAGTAAAATGAAATGAAATAAAATAAAGTAAAATACAGTAAAATGAAATGAAATGAAATAAAATAAAGTAAAATAAAGTAAAATGAAATGAAATTAAATGAATAAAATAAAATAATAAAATAAAATAAAATAAAATTCAATTCATTAGCAGCCTGTGGGAAGCCGGCAAGAAAACCAGACTCTCCGCCTCTTCCAGTGCAAGAGCCGGGCAATCCCTGGGCGCCCCGTCCCTTTACGGCTCTCCCTGCCGCGGGACGAAGGAGCGGCCAACTGCTGCGCCAAGAGCAGCCGGAGCAGAAGACAAAGCCGCGCGCGGCAAAAGCCGTCTCAAGCCGCTCGCGGCCGATATTCTGGGGCAGAAACGCCAAACGTCGCCTTTCTCCTCCTCACCCGATTCTCTGCCTCCGGCCACGCGCATCCAGACCCCGGTATGCTTCAGCCTGACCCTCAAAAACCTCATTTAAAGGCTTTTATTATTATTATTATTATTATTATTATTATTATTATTATTATTATTATTTCATCTCTGCAGGTTTTCCCGGCTGCTCGGCACAATCATTAAACCCGCAGGTGTTTCTACGCCTCCAAACGTGCGACTGCCTCCTGGCTAGAGGACACCGACCCCCCTCACCGGCCTTCATTTACGAGGGAAGGCTGTAGGATATAAATATTGAAAAAAAAAAAAAAAAAAAGAACAAAAAAAAAAAGAAGAAGATAAAAGGCCCAGACGATGCCATTTCCTGGGGCTGGACGCAGGCGCGAGCGGGTCGGTCAATAAAGCGAGAGGTTGCCCAAGAACGGCTTCACTCTTGGGACGCGCTCTCGATCTTCTGAGCTGGCCATGGCTGGGGAAATAGTTTATGCTGATTTAAGGCATCCTGGGGCCGGTTCTTCTCCTGCCGAGAAGCGTCACGGTAAGTGTTATTTTTTTTTTTGGGGGGGGGGGGAAGCGCTTATTTCAAGCTTTGCTTGCTTTGGGAAGACTTCTGGGTTTGCTTGCTCCCCCATCCCCGCGTTGATGCTTCCAAGATACACGGAGAACGTTGGACGGATTAAATGTCCTCTGAGGTGGGATCCTGGCTTGCGTAGAGGAGGGGGGGGAAAGCGAGGAAGGGTTGGGGGAGAGGGAAGCCAGCGAACGCCCGGAGGCTGAACAGTTTTGCCTCTGAGACCTTTCACTTGGTGGCAAATAATGGGTCCCAAGAAGCCCAGCGCGAGCCAACACACCTCAACAGAAAGCAAAGCCTGCTGAGACCACGGCTGGGATCCCGGTGGAGATGAGGTCTGGAGAGACCCATGTCCCACCGACTCCCGGCTCTACCGCGAGAGGGTTTCGCCTGCTCTAAATTCAGCCAGTTTCAGAAGGTTTCAGGTCTGCTAAGCTCCATCGTTGGCTGCCCGAGGCTGCTCTCGAGGCTACCTGCAGCCCCTCCACCGCCTGAAAAACCACCCTGAGATGATGCCCTCACTCCTGCATCCAATCTCTAGATCTCATCAGGGGCGATTTATTTTTTTTGGAGGAAGCCAAACAGCTGTAAACTTGCGCTCAAACTCGCTGGCTTGACAGAGGGGCATTTTGGGTTTGGTTTGGTTTTTTTTCCCCCCCCTCCTCAAAAAGCTCCCAGCTTTTTCATGTGAAAAATGTACATTTTTTTTTTTTTTAAGCAAATGTGGCCTCTTTCAGCTCCTGCCTCATGCCCACAGTGGCACGGGGTCCTCCTCAAAGTCAGTGGGCTGGGGCACCTCATCCTGCTGGTGCTGGTGGTGGTGCTGAGCGTGCAGGGTGAGTAACCACCTCTTATCTACGTCTCAAAACCCAGCGAACGGGCTGGGAGGGGAAGTCAGGATTTATTTCGACGTTTCAGCCTTTGGAGGGGAACGCGGTTGCCCCACGGAGACGCAACGAGATGCATCACCCGCCAAGAGTAAACCCCCTCTGAAATAAACCTGGACTATCCCCGTAGCTTTCAAACAAGGGTGGAGGACACAAGCCACGATTTCCAGGCTGCCTTAATTAAGCGGGTGCAACCGTGGCGGGGGGAAAAAGGAGGCTGGCACAAAATCAAACCCAGCCCTACCCGGTTTTTGTGGTTTTTGCCCCCAAAGAGCCGCAGCCTCTCACCCCAGGTCATTCCTCCAAGTTTTTCAGGGCTCCCTGCAGCCAGCGACGACAAGCATTCCCTTGCAAGGCGATGAGATCCGGGGAAGGAACCACACGGAGCGATGCCTGATTTCATCCCTGATGCAGTATTTCTGCGAGCCCCGGCAGGACAGCCCCGCAGGTAACCCCCTTCCCACCCGGCTCTGCTGGGAGACGCTCGGGTGGGACCTTTGATGGGGCTTCCCTCCCACCCAATTGCAAGGAGGCACCTTGGGGGGTGCAAGTCCACCAAGGGTTATTTTGGCCAAGAGGAGCGTTGCAAAGAAGAATTATCTTTTGCGTGCAATTTTTGCTGACCCCTCTTCCATGGAGAGGCAGCAGGGTCAAACCTAAAGAGGAGGTTCCTCACCACCCTTCCTCCACCCCCAACCAGCCATTAGTGTCCTTGCGGTCACCCCACCGAAGTCCTCCTCCTCCTCGCCGGTGGCTGAGCAGGAAAAACCACAACGGTGTGAAAAAAAACCCCTCAAGGATGGGCAAAGGGCCGGGGTGTGGGATGGGGAAGCCCTCGGTGCCTTTCAGCTGGTGGATGGGCAAGACCTTGACCACCCTTTGGGGCGTCTCACGGCTCTTTCTCCTCTTCAGCCCGTGCCGGCTGCAAGCTGTGTCCCCAGGACTGGCAGCTCCACGGGGACAGATGCTACTGGCTTTCCAAGGAAACAGGAAATTGGAATCAAGGCAAGACAGGCTGCGAAAATCAGAAGTCTCAGCTGGTAGTGCTCCGGAACAAGAAAGAAAAGGTAAATAACGGAGGAGAAGGCTTGAAAGGGACCTGAAAGACTTTTTTTTCTGAGGTGGGCAGGGGAGCAAAAAGTGCCTGGCAGCAGGAGGGTTTGGGGCTGCAACAGTGGCTCTCACCCATCTCCTGCTCTGATGTCTCCTAAGAAGCGACCGGGAAGAGAAAGGGGCTGAATCATCACCTAAAGCCGCTCTGTGTCCCCCCACCCACCCGTGACATGGGAGGAAGAGGAGGGATGCAGAGCTCAGATGGGGACATCGGTGTCTCAGGCTCTGAATTTAAGCTGTTTTCACCCCAGAGCTGCCTTTAGAGATGGTGCATGGCGGCATTCAAAGCACAGGGGACATTCATGTCCCATCTATTGGGGGATGAAACAAGTCAGCTTTACTCCGTGGCTTTGCACCCCACGGAACTCTCCACAGAGAGATTTCGGAAGCAACTGGGTCACCTCCGTTTCCCAGGAGTACATCAAGATTATCACAGGCGGAGGCATACAGCCGGTGTGGATCGGATTAATATTCCGCAAGAAGTGGATATGGATGGACAACACATCCTTTAATATCAAAATGTGAGTGTATCCACAATCTGTTAGCATAAAAAGCGGCTTTGCTCCATCTCAGACCCGGAGCATGCCCCAACCCACCCCTCCAAGATTTTGCTGTCCGTGCGACGGTCTCGTATTCCCCTTGCACGAAGTTTTGCAGACCAAGAGTTGGGGGTTTATGGAGCACAGTAACCCAACACCTCCCACCGCACCCATGCGACCAACACGGCTTTTAACGGCCCACGCGTGCTCCTTGCAGATCTTATTGCAAGCACAGCAACCTGCACTCAAATCTGGGCAACCCACCAGCGAGGAATCATTTGTAGCACGATGAGATGGTGCAGAAAAAGGGCGGGAGAACCCCCCCCCCCCCCCTTTTCTGCACGCCTGGAAGAGTTTGCTCCTCTCACGCAATAAAATTTTCGTTCTGCAGGTTTGGCACCCTGCAGGAGGTGGATGAAGGGTGCGGGACACTGAAAGACAAGGGGTTCGATGGCGAAATCTGTGAAGGCGACCACAAGTGGGTTTGCCAGAAAGACCCTTTCCCGCTCTCCCCACCGATGGCAGGAGACGGAGAGAAATGCAACGCCTCCGTCTGACACGCGCCCATCCCGAAACGCCCAGCCTGCGAGACGCTCGCCGCCAATATTTGGGGTGAAGCCAGCCCTGTCTTCACCGTTACGGCTCTGCGAGAGATCTCAGGGTTTGCAAATGCATTTCCCACACAGGTCAAGACAATTTTTTTTTTTGGGGGGGGGGGGGGGGGGGGGCGCAGATGAGCCCTGGAGCTGGGAAACCAGAAACGTCTGTGCCCCGGGGCGCTGTGTCAATAGAGCTACGGCAACAATAAAAGCCTGTAAAACTGGTTTGCTTCTATTTGTTGAAATAACACCGCTTTGCAAACAAGAGTAGAGGTGGTACAAAATATAAACATTGCAAGGTTCAGTTAAAAAAAGTTTTCCCGAGCGACGGCTGCAGTGAGGGGTCTGCACCAGGCGTGCATCTCCCCGGGCGCAGCTGAGAGCATCAGCACAGGGACTAATGCAGGCAGCTGGGTTTTTGGGGGTGTCGGGGGGGTTTGGGGTTTTTTTTTTGTCTTTTGGGGTTTTTTTGTTGTTGGTTGGGGATTATTTGTTGTTAGTGTTTTGGAGGGGTTTTGTTTGTTTTGGTTTGGGGTTGTTTTGGGGTTTTTTGGGGTTTGGGGGTTTGTTTGGGGCAGGTTGGGTTTTGATGTTGGGGGTTTTTTGGGTTTTTTGGGGGTGGTTGTTTTTTTTTTGGTAAAAAAAAAAAAAAATCCTCAAACATTCCAAGCTGTCGTGGTTTAATTTCAGTCGGCAACTAAGCACCCCGGCCAGCTTTCCCCAGTTTACGTACTGAGCGTGACGTCCCATGGTATGGAATGTCCCTTTGGCCAGTTTGGCTGTGCCCCCTCCCAGCTTCTTGTGCACCCCCAGCCTTCTCAGTCGGTAGAGCATGGGAAGCTGAAAAGTCCTTGACTAGTGTAAGCATTACCTAGCAACAACTAAAACATCGCTGCGTTATCAACTTAGTTCTGGTCCTAAATCCAAAACACTGTACCAGCCACTAGGAAGGAAATTAACTCTATCCCTGCCGAAACCAGGACAGGGGTCTGGAGAACAAGTCTTATGAGGAGCGGCTGAGGGAACTGGGGTTGTTCAGCCTGGAGAAAAGGAGGCTGAGGGGAGACCTCATCGCTCTCTACAACTCCCTGAAAGGAGGTTGTAGCGAGGTGGGGGTCGGTCTCTTCTCCCAAGGAACAAGCGATAGGACGAGAGGAAACGGCCTCAAGTTGCGGCAGGGGAGGTTTAGATTGGATGTGAGGAAAAATGTCTTTACTGAAAGAGTGGTGAAACATTGGAACAGGCTGCCCAGGGAAGTGGTGGAGTCCCCATCCCTGGAAGTATTTAAAAGACGAGTAGATGAGGCACTTAGGGACATGGTTTAGTGGGCATGGTGGTGTTGGGTTGACGGTTGGACTCGATGATCTTAGAGGCCTTTTCCAACCTCAATGATTCTAAGTCTCATAAAAATGCAAACTCATAAATGTTGCTGATAGAGTCGGGTATAAGGTTTTACCAAAGCAAACTGTGCTCATTTCTCCTTCACCTGGGATGAAGCTCCTGTTTATGGGGTCTTTTTTGATGGATATGCTTTTTGCTGCCAGAGGATGTAGTTGTCTGGTCTGCTGCAGAGCCAGTTCTTCTTGGTGTGGCACAGGGATGAGCTGATCCTCTCCTGGTTGAGGTATGCACAGGATCCACCACCCCGCACCTCAAACCTGCAATGCAGACGTGCTCAGGAGAGCAAGAAAAGGAGGAAAAGAAGAAAGCTACCCCCAAAAAAATTAAGAAAAGCTGGGATTTCCTCTCTAGGAGAGAAGGGGTGGCGTTTGGCTGAGGGTATCTAATAGGGGATTGGTGTGCAGCATCCTTGGTCCATCCCAAACCTCCCATGGAAAGCCAGGGGCTGCTTGGGCACGGTGGCAGGAGAAGGTCCCCATCCCAGGACGGGTCATCCCAGACCCTCTAAGAAATCCCATCCAAGCGGGGAGAAGCAACGCAACAGCCCCCCGGGGCCATTTCCAACCACACCAAGAAGGAAATCTGCCCCAGTTGCCAACCCCAAGCACCCAACATGGACAGAGGGACCGACCAGTTGTTGAAGGCTGTGCCGTTGGTCCACCACCACCTCCCATCCTTCTCCTTTTGCAGCCCAAACCAATGGTTAGCTTCGCCTTTATAGCGTTTAATGAAGGCCTTTAAAGCAGAGAAACATCATGTTTTAGCTAGTCTTGTCTTCCCCACCTCCTCTTTTCTACCTGTGGCCATCACCCCACCCAGAGATGGTGCTTTCCCTGAGGCATCTGCTCCTGGCTACAGCATTGGGTGCAATTTGGGGCCAAGCAGGTATTTGGTCTGGTTTTGTTTTTTTTTGCTCCCCCTTTTTTTTTTTGGCCTCTTTTTTGTTTTCTTTTTCCATGTTTCCTACCCTGGTGCTAGCGCAGGGGCTCAAGCACAGTTCTCACCAGTTCATCCATGGTGCTTATAAGGGCCAGTGAAGCTCCCAGGGCCTCACACCTTTCCTGACTGGTCATCCAATTGTCCTCGGCCTCAGAAAAATAATAGCATTTCCCTTGGAAACCAAGCCAGGTGTCTGGGCACACGTGGGAGAAGTCCGGGTGAGGCAAAGAGCGTCCCAAATGTACAACTGAGAAAGAAAAAGCTGAGTGAGATGCACGGGCAGCACTAAAAAGCAGGAAAATAGGATTTATTATTTTTTTCCTAGAAGCTTCAGGGGGGGAATTGGCGACAATGCCCTTGGGAAAGTGAATGGCGTAACCCAGCGAGGAGCCAGGATGCCTGGATCACAGTTTAGGGAAAAAAGGGGGTGTCCGTCCCCCCTGAAGCGGGCTTGGTGCTTTGCTTGGGAAGCATCCCCTGATGCTGGGAAAATCCTGCGATCCCCCCTTCCCCGAAACAGGGGCACCTGGTCCAGATCCTCTCCATGGGGGATGCCTGGATGGGACTCACCAGCCAAGGCCACCAGCAGGACGAAGATGGTGAGCACCAGCACCACGCACACGGGGATGAAAACCCGCAACAAGCGGGATCTTTCCCTGTCTGACTTCTCGGTGTTGGAGCCTGGGGGAGGAAAGAGCAGGAGAGGGTGTGGGCTGGGTCCTTTCCTCCCTCCACCTCCTTTGCCCTTTTTCTGCTGGATCCTCAGTCCATCCCAAGCCCTGGTTGGGACGGGGACCTTTTTGGGGCTCAGGAGGGTGGGGAGAGCTCGCAGAGGCTCAAGGGGCTGCCCGCAAGGCAGGGAGAGCAGACGTGTGTCCTTCAAAGGCACCAATGTGTGTTTGAGGACCTGGAGATGGATTTAGGCTTTTCAGCCTTTCAAGGTGGCCACATCATGAAATTTAGGGTAGATGTGCTTGGGTCCATCTGCACCCACCCAAAAACTCCGTCCCCATCCCACTGGTGCTCCACCGGAGCGAGATGCTCTTCCCACCTGCCCTCACCCAGAGCGTTGTTTTTTTCCCCAGCATTACCCTGTTTGTACTCTTTCTCTACATCGTTGCAGTTACTCAACACTTCCTCTTGGTCTGAACAATTTGGTTCTTTGGCTCCTTTCCCCATCGTGGGCTGAGAAGGACCGGACTGTCGTGCGACCCAGGGGCTCGTGTTCAGCCAGCGTCTGCAGGGAGACCGCTCCTCAGGCTGCACGTTAACAAGGAAAAGGCTGAGAAAGTCTGCAGCCAGTCATGCCTCCCGCCTTTGCAAGATCCCATCAAGCCATCCAGAGCCTTTTTTTTTTTTTTTTGCCTCTGCAACGCTCCAAGACCTCGTGGGCACCAGGTACCATGGGAAGCCATGGCAGGGGAGCACGTTTGTCCTATGCTAAAAACACACTGGGGGGGAAAAGAAAGACAGAAAGAAGACAGACAAAGAAGGACAAAGCGAGAGAAGATGAAGAGGGGGAGGGGAAAAAAAAAGAGGGAGGAGAGAAAGAGAGAAAGGGGAGAGGGGAGAAAGAGAGAAAGGGGAGAGGGGAGAAAGAGAGAAAGGGGAGAGGGAAGGAAAAAAAGTGGAGAGGAGAGAAAAGAAGGGATGTTTAAAGGGAGTTTAAATATTAAAAGATATTAAAAGAAAAATATGAGTTACTAACTACTGACAGTTTAAAGGGATTTTAAGGGTTTACGAAGGAGCCAAGGGGTCAGGAGCTGTCACTGCAGTGAGAGAGCAAACTCCCTGAGGGGTCAAACCAGAGCTCGGAGTTTGACCCCCCGCAAGAAACCCACAGGAGGGGAAGAAACAGCTTAAAACAAAACTACTGCTGATGTTGAAGTTGCCTGCGTAGCAGCTGCTCGCAGCAAACTTGTTTTGTTCTCCGGAAAACCTTAATCTCCGTTCACCCTTATCTCAGTTCCTCCAGCGCCTGAGCTTGCATGGAGCAAAGGGCACACTTGTTTTCCTGTAGCTGAGCCAATGGGTTGCACCAGCATTTATTCCCGCCCCGGGCATTGTGTAATTACATTACAAAATAAACCAATAGGAGCCTACCAAGGACGCACCCCGACAAGCTGGGCTTGGTGCAACAATAAAATTTGGTTCTGGGAATAAGGTCTAAAGCCACGTAGGGGCAGGTTGTGGTTGTCGGTAAATAAGGAAGAAGCGCAAAGAATTTCCCTTCCCCTGCACGGGGGATTTGCAGGAGGGAAATTCAGTGCTTGAGGATGTGCTCGGGTATAGCGCTTCAGAAGCAGTTTGAGGGTTAAATTTGGCAGTAGAGAAGAGAGAGATTCGTAACAAGGGTGGGCTGTCCTCTCTCTGAGCAGGGTTTGAGCTAGAAACCCTCCAGCCCTGGGCTGGGTGAGCTGTTAGGCTGAAGCGTTAAGATACGAGAAATGAAAGTATCGTCTTGAGATAAAAAAAAAAGTCCCCCGCCCAAGCTTTCAGTTTCCCCATTTCAAGCTAGAAACTTATCTTCTGCTTTTGGCTCTGCTTTGTAATGACGACTGTAAAAATTAAACAAAATTCCCCTAAAAAAGACCACATGGAGATTCGGGTTTTTTCACCCACCCCCAAAATTAAGAGATCAGAGAGGGCAGCCTGAGCTCCTGCCCAGGTTTTATCCCTCCCAAGCCCACTATGGTTTCCAGCCGATCCACTCCAGATCCCCCAAATCCACTATTAATTCCACTTAAATGAAACCAATCTAAGTCCTTTTTATCATATAATTACTCACCTCTTTTCACCATGATTTTCTTAATTCCCTTCCAGAGAAAGCAACCCTGTTAGCTAGAAGGGGCTGGGGAAAAAAAAAAAAAGCAGCGCTGAAAAGTGCTTACAAAGCAGCAAAACAGAGAGAAAAAAATTTGAAAAAACAGCTGAAAGAACCATGTCCAGAAGCTCAAAACAACCACAATAAAAAACGCAGGGAGGACAGGGCACCCGTGGTGGCAAAAGCTTCGATGAAACCAGCTGAAAAGTAGGGATTTGGGGGTTTGGGGTGGTGGGGGTTTGTTTTTTTTTCTTCCCTCCCTTCAATTTGCCACAGCTCATTATTTCAGCCCCCCAAATAAGAGACCTCTCTCCCTCTGGGTGGTCCTCCCCATCCCAACCCCAGCGTCGCTCTAGCTGGTAGTGACTCAGTCAGCCCCAATCTTTACAGGCAAGAAGCTGCTTTTCCCAGAACTTACCTTACTGGTGGATCATGCTGTAAGTGTAATCAGCTTCCTGCTGCTGGTTGAGTATCGTTGCGTGCGGGGAGGGTCGATGCACGCCCTCAACGGTCACAAGTCCCACTGCTCAGCTGAACCCCAGCACCTTGGCTCTCGTCCTTGGGGTGTCTCCTTGGGCTTGTAGGCAGGGCAAAGGGGCGAAGGACCACCTCAAGAAACTGTTGGTTGCTTTAGGCTTTACGCTTAAGCGTTTCCACGCAAGAAGAGGATTTTTTTTTTCCCCCCCCTATCATTTTTGCTCAATAAATCCAGACGGGTGGGGATTTTTAACAGAGACCTGTAGGCAGGTGATACTGAAGGCACCGTGCCCTCCCTGCTCCCCAAAGGTTTGCAGTCATTTCTCAACCGTTCCGGCAGCTTCTGAAGCTCGTTTGAAATGGTTTGCACATGAAGCCGGGGTCAGGCTATGCTAATGTGACTTTGAGTCATCTCTTCTTGCTACAGCGGAGGAAAAACCAAGGTGCTGGGCTGACTGCTGCTTTCTTCCATCAAGGAGCAAAAGCAACAGGCTCAAATTACAACCAGCTCTAAGGAGAAGGAGGTGCGAGACGGGAGTTTAAACCCAGTGGGAAAATTAAAAAAAACCAAACAAACAAACTTTGGGGAGGAGGACTGGGAGCATTGAAGACGGTGAGAAAGTGTGGGGAGACTCTCTGGGCTGCCCTGGGAAGGCCCCCGTGGCTGGAAGTAAGCGTTTGAGGCCTGGGGGTGTTATCTGGCCGCAGACACACGCCGTCTGGTCGATTGCCTGAAACATCCTCTTTTACCCCCCCCCCCCAAAAAAAGGACTATGTTTTTCAGGGACAATGAGCTTGATTGATGCTGTCCGGATCCTGGCTCACCCCATTCCCTGCCTCATGGGAATGATAATTTCTTCATTTCTCACCAAACCGGGGGTTGCCTGCCCTGCTTAATGGGCGATACAGGAAAGATGGGGCCAGGCTCTTCTCAGGGTGCCAAGGGTGTGGGGGGTTGCTCCAGCCCCCTGACCGCAGACATCGTGTCCCCAGGGAAGGAGGAGGTGGCCATGCTCATCATCGCCTACCCAAATGCCCAAGCCTGGGATCCACCTTGACCGGTTGAAGATGCGTCCAACAAAGATGCTCACGTGCAAGCCAAGCACCCAGGGAGAGAAATAATCCCTCGTGGACCGTGATGCTTTCCAGAAAAGCAGGCGGCAAGACCGTAAGTCATAGGAGGCGACTTTGGGTCTTGCTGCTTCTTTCTGTATTCATAGAAAATACCATCAGGACACGTAAGATCTAACTCATCCCCGCTCCAAACCGCTCTAACCACAAGCCCTAAGACTCAGAGCTGGGTCACGGGGATCAAAGGTTCAGGTATTCCTCCACTGCTGGTCCTGGGAGGCCGTCGCTTGGGTTATGGTGGTGATTTTCATGCCATCAAGTGTGGGGGCAACGGCGGAGGCAACACGTGCAAAAAAAAAGGGCACCAAACTGTGCATGGCCAGACCCAGGAGGTCACTCAAGGTGACAGGCAGGGTTTTCCCCAAAGTGAGAACAGGCTGCAAAAAAAGCAGTGTCACAGCTTCATGGTTGGGCACAGAAGTCTTTGGAAGGAGAATGAGTGCTCCCAAGTCATCAAGGTTGCTGGCACTTTCTTCTTTAGCATCCAGTGTTTTCCCATCTTGAGGTTCCTCATGTTTCCCGGTGGTGGGTCTCCAGCCTTTTCTTGGCAAGGAAGAGCCTGAGACCTCAGCAACCTCCCAAGGAAAGGCACTGCAAAGCTGCCTCCAGCACCCTGAGGTCCATGCCCACCACTCATCAGAGACCTGCATCTTGCAGAGGGCTACGCTGGTGCAGCAGGAAGAGCGGTGAGGGTTTCCTCCACCAGCTTCACCTAACCACACCACCTCTGCCCATAAAAGCTTCCCTCCTTCATCCGTCGCTCACTTAGCACTCCCTTGACACCAGTGATGGAGGACGATGGAGGTTACATCCTCCTACATTTAGGAGGAGTGGCCAGAAATAAGAGAGAATGCATGTTTCCTTTGGAAACTGATACTTGCACATCTGCAAAACCACTCATATTTTCTCCCACCTGGGCTGAGCTCTTGCAGACACGTGTGCTCGGCGGGACACGCAGCACGTGGCGTTGAGTCACCAGGACGAGTGCCTTCCATCAAAGACACCAAGCCATATATTCAGGTCAACAAAATGCTCTTAAACCAGCAGAAAACCAAGTGCCAAATTCCCCTGCAATCAAGGCAGGAGTTTTCTCCCTTTTTTTCCCTTTAAAAATCATAGAATCATAGAATCATTGAGGTTGGAAAAGACCTCTAAGATCATCGAGTCCAACCATCGACCCAACACCACCATGCCCACTAAACCATGTCCCTAAGTGCCTCATCTACTCGTCTTTTAAATACCTCCAGGGATGGGGACTCAACCACTTCCCTGGGCAGCCTGTTCCAATGTTTCACCACTGACAAATTTTGCAAGAAAACCATCCTTCAAAAAATATTTTAAAGCAAAAACATCATCGCTTCCGGCTCAGCCATTGCAATAACACCTTTGGGTTGGCCACAGCAGAAGCAGAAAGCTGCTGCTTGGTTAGTTGGGAGAAACTCCACTTTGATGGAGAAAAAGGGCTTTCTGCGCACGCGGGGCAGCAGCCTTTGCAGCTGGTTTTCTCCTCACAAGCATAAATTTATTTTTCCCAACTCAACGCTGCAATTCCCCCCCATTCCCCACCCAATGTGCCCATTGTAAATCCAACCAGCACTGTTTGGTAGTTTTCCAGGAGTGCAGCAACACACATTTCGAGGCCACTTTGGGTCAGCTGAAGTGAAGCCGCTGTGACCCAGCGCAGGATGACTTATCCAGGTATCCTCGGC
The DNA here is from genome assembly GCF_965638725.1 of Aptenodytes patagonicus. Classification (NCBI taxonomy): domain Eukaryota; kingdom Metazoa; phylum Chordata; class Aves; order Sphenisciformes; family Spheniscidae; genus Aptenodytes; species Aptenodytes patagonicus. The sequence continues at coordinate 502,672 of NC_134975.1, forward strand.
ACTCCCTGTACTGAAGAAAAGGAGAAAAATAATTTTAAAAGAATCTAAATTAACCTCATGGCAGGGCACAGTTTGCTTTTTTGCACTGAGTCCAGGGAGATTATTCTCGGGGGGTGATCTCCCTGTTCATGCTGTGTTGCCTTTGCAGCCTGTAAAATTGGGGTGGGAAGTCTCCTGCCCCTTCCCTTCCAGGTTTGGCTGCTCCCCTTTTTTGCGGGCTAACGCACGCCCTTGAGATGCACGTGCCCTACAAACAGAGCATGGAGGGGTCCGTAATAAACGCTTCTGAAAAACAGCAAAGTCCAGCTGCTGCTATCCGTTGGGTTGAGGGGACTCCTGGCTGGTTTTGGGCAGCTCCATCCCCAGGACGTTGGTTGTTTGGCAAAGGATGTTTCTGATGGGGGTCAAGGGGAGAAACCAACTTCCACCACCTCCAGTGCAAGAGAAATCAGGGAAATAAGAGGTCTGTGAGCAAGGATGAGAAAGAAAACGGTGGGAACGGGGAGGAGATGCAGAGCTGCATCAAAGTGACGCTGGTCCGGGGAGCGTGGAAGAAGGTTGCTCCTCTTTGAGCCTGATTTTGAGAGCAAAGATCGTGAGATCTGGGTGTGTTTCTCCCTCTCTTCCTGCAGCAGAAAGCAAGCGCAAGCTCTGCCCCGAGAACTGGATGGCGTACGGGGAGAAGTGCTACGGGCTGTCTAAAAAGAGTTGGGTTTGGAACGGGAGCAAGGAGGACTGTGAGGTGCGGAGAGCTCAAATACTGATCATCCAGGACCTGGAAGAGATGGTAATGGAAAAAGCACAGGTGGCCAGGTCCTCCTGGGGTGTAAATCACCTGGGTTTCCACCTAAACTGGGTCCATGTTGGCGGGGTTGGCTGTCCATCGTATCCAAAACCCGTGCACTGGTGTGTTATGGGAGGACTGGTCCCACTGTCCTCTCTAACCCCCTCCGGGATTTCATCTCCAACATCACGGAGGGAACCAACCACGTGTGGATCGGGCTGCACTTACCTGTCAGTGCTCAAAACTGGACCTGGGTGGACGGGGCTCCCTTGGACCAGCTGATGTGAGCGTTGCCCGAGGAGATGCTCAGATGCAGATAGAAAGCCCCAGGGGGGCGGCTTTGGGAGATGAGAGGGAGCATTCTGGGGGGAGCTGCTTCATCTCCTGTCTCTCCAACAGGTTCAAAGTCTCAGGCAACATGGACTCGGAGAGCTGCGGGGTGGTGAAAGCCAACCGGATCAACTCAGAGACCTGCCAGGCGGAATTCAAGCGGATCTGCAAGAGGGAAACCATTGAGATGTAAAGCAACATGGGAAGCATGGGGGGCAGCGCACGGAGACACCTTCATTTCGAGTCAAGCTGATGCAAAACCTGCATGGAAAACCATTGGAAAAAACCCTCAATCCCTTGCTCCTTGGTAGAAAAGAGAAAAGAAAGAACAGCTTGGATGGAGTCGAGTTTCCTAGATGGCTTGATCAGCCACCCTTCTTTGGTAGCCCCCCCTTTAAACTTTTATCCCTGTTTTAAAAGAAAATAAACAGGAGTGGAAACCTGCAGAACTACCTATAAAACACCACAGGGCCCCACCACCCTTGGAAAGCGCTGGATGATGGGTGGTACCACTCATACCCAATCTCGCCAATTAAAAGCTTGCTCAGGCACCTTACAGCCTCATGGCTCAGCCCATTTGCTATTGCCAAAATACCAGTGATGGATGAAAAAGACGGATGAAAGCATAACTAGCCCTCCCCTGACCTTCTACTATAACGCAATCTCTTTCCGTCTCGGTTTCGCGAAGCTTTGTGCAACGGCTAAAACCTGTAATCGTGGTGTAACCAACCCCCTGGACCAGTAAAAAGAGGAAGGGGCATAACCAGTTAGGAAAGAGGGGGTTTTGAAATATTTAACAGTATATCCTGGTTTTGGCCGGGATAGAATTAATTTTCTTCCCATCAGCTGGTGCAGTGCTGCGTTCTGGATTTAGCGGGAGAATAACGTTGATAACACGCCGATGGTTTAGCTGTTGCTGAGCAGGGTTTACACTAAGTCAAGGACTTTTCGGCTTCTCCTGCCCTGCCAGCGAGAAGCCGGGAGGGGGCACAGCCAGGACAGCTGACCCAAACCGGCCAAAGGGGTATTCCATACCATACGACGCCGTGCGCAGTATATAAACTGGGGGGAGTCGGCCGGGGGGTGACGACCGCTGCTCGAGAAAGGGCTGGGCATCAGTCAGCAGGCGGTTGCATCACCTCTTGGCTTGTTTTTTTTTTTTTCCTCCCTGGGTTTTTGTTTCTCTCTCTCTCTCTTCTTGTTTTACTTTCCATTACAACTTATTATTATTTCAAGTATTAAACCCAACCCACAAGTTTTCTTACTTTTCCTCTTCCGATTCTCTCTCCCATCCCACCAGGTGAGGGAGCGGCTGTGTGGTGTTTAGTTGCCGACTGGGGTTAAGTCACAACACAGTAACCCCTAGGAAACTCAAGATTAAGGAGAAAGAAACCTCCACCAACAATATTGTACTCTTCCGGGGGATAGGAGATGCTGAAAACTCACTGTGTTGCCACACTGGGTGGCAAAGAGCTTAATATCTGAGGAAAGGGCTATCTTTGGATCGCCTGTATGATGGATAAACCTCAAAAATAAATAAAAAAGAAAGGTGATTTGGATTATTTCTGTAACTGGAGCATTATGAAGTGGTGGTTGTATTTCAAGTTAAAGCATTTATTGCTCTGATAGTAAATTCTAATTCTTGGATACTTATACAGGGTGCATTCTTTCCCTTTTTCCTGATAAAAAGGGCGATAGCAGCAACCCCATCACTATCTTCCAGCCAAGTTGACGATGAGGTTGCCTCATCCCAGCCCGAGCAGAGGAAGAAGAGCATTTCTGGTCGCTGTTTCTTCTTTTCCCTTGCTATTTCATGCAAAAAAAAAAAAATCTCACAGCTCGCTTGAAGGGTCACAAGCAATGCCAAAATTTGGGAATTGGAAGTACCAAGCCGCCCCCAAAACACCCCAAACTCGCACTCTTGCAGCCATACGGACACAAAATGTAGGTGAAGGACAAAGCGATATCACACACGGGACACCTCCTTTCTGCTGTGCCCCAAATTTTCGGTTTTCTGGCAGAGGACATAACTAGTGTCCACTGGGGCACAACTAGTAATTTTGACCAAAAAACATCCTGCAAGTGCCGCGAAAAGCCACATCCTTTGCCACCTTGCAGAGGGGGAGGCAAGCAAGATGCTGCCGGGGACGGAAACCAGCACGGGGCTTCATATGTGTTTGGTTTTTTTTTTCTTTGTTTTCCCCCAGCTCAAAGAGGAGATGAGAAGATTCAAAGACAATATTTGGGTCTTCCTCAAAAGCCGGCGAGGGGGATGAGTCAGCGACCCGCTGCTGCTCAGCACCGGTACCGTGCCGCAATGAGGGGAGCCGTCGTTTTCTCAGCATTCATGGGTGAGTGAAGGGATTTCGGAGACTGGGCTGGGGTGGCAGCAAAGGTGGAGGAGGGAGAGCTTGGAAGGTTTTCACCATCATCTCCTCGAAGAGCATCGCTCTGGGGCAGAGCATTTCTCCGTCCCTTTCTTCGCCACCAGCCACGGAGACTCATGCAACCCCTTCTCCATGAAAACCTTCTCCCAGTCATTGATTCCATCAATTTTTTTGTCCCCTCCACCAGAAAGGAGCCTTGAGGAGGTGAGTTTGGCACTGCCCAAAAGATCCCTTGGGACTCAGTGGAGGAGAAAGGAAGTGGAAGGGACACCTGGAAAATGTAAATATTGCTCAGTCCCACCTTGTGCATTCAACACCTCATCCGTCTAAGTGAGCAGAGAGGCGTGAGCTGACCCGGGTGGGACGTATTCCCCCAGATTTCGGGTCCTAAATCCAGATTTTGGCAATAGCTTGAAGGCATCTATGGGAAGTTCTCGCCCATGATCTCGTTTCTCATCCCTCCCCACCGCAGGTGCTGTTGCCACCGTCTCCATAGCCCCGCTGCAGAACCCGGTTTGGGTTTCCCCCGGGGATAAAGCCATCCTGCCTGTCTCCCTCCGGCTCCTCAACCCCACTTGGGACTTCTACCATCTCAAGTGGAGCTTCCTGACGGGGGATTGCCCAGTTTTGATTTACACGATGGAAAGGTGCAACCAGACCCTCGCAACGTCAGGGCAACAGTGCCAACATAGGATGGAGGTGGAAGATTTCTACAAGCCAAGGGCAAATATCAGCTACAACGCCTCGCTGGTGCTCCAGGACACCCGGCCAGATGATGCTGGGGTTTACCAGTTGACGGTGCAGGGTCTGGACGTGGCACACACCATGCAGGTCACACTGATTTTGCAAGGTAATGGTGGCTTTAGGGGGGCTCCACCAAATCCCAAGAGGTAGGGAGGAGCAACCAGCAAATGGCAGGTTTGGAAGGCCCAGGAGAAGGTTTTTCTAGGCAGCAAATACTTGCTGAGCCTGCCCAAAATGCAAAAAATAGCGGTAATTTAAAAGAAAAACAGCTAGTCCTATTAAGACAAAGACTCCACTGATTTACAGAGCCCTTATCTGCCACGCGCTGTGGGATGGGATGAGATGGGATGATGTTTGGGGTGAAGCACTGCCTCATGCTTGCCCCGTTCCTACACTTGCATCCAGGTCTTTAAATGCTCTTTGCAAATCCCCCCTTGCAAACGGAGACCCTCTCCTTTCCACGCGCAGGTACCTTCTCCCCATTATTTGTCTCCAGCAACCCAGCCCGTGCCCACCTCAACCGGACGGCGCTGCTCTCCTTCTCCCTGCAGCCCCCCAGCTCGGGCTGGGAATTCATCCACATCACCTGGGAGCTCATCAGCAGCCCCAGAAACCGTCCCATCCTCACCTACACCCTGGATGGTTGCACGGGGGAAGCCCGGAACTGGTGGGAGCGGAACTGCAGCATCTCCCAGGAGGTGGACGAGGCGTACGGACGGCAGGTGGACATCCAACCAAATGGTGCCCTGGCCCTCCGGGATGTGCAGGACGAGGATGCGGGGACCTACCTGGTGACGGTGCGAGATCCAGAGGGGTTGGCTTGCGTGGCCATCAACCTGTCTGTGAGCAGAGGTAACTGAGGGAAGAGGGGGAAAAAAAAAAAATGCACATTCAGACCCGTTTAGAGGCAGGGAGAGGATGGAGCGAAGGGGAGAAGCAACATTAACAGGAGAGCAAAATGCAGGAATAGGGGAAAAAAAAGTGCTAAACCATGGGATGAGAAGGAGCAAAAATAAAACAGAGCAGAAAGGCCTGCGGGGGGGTGGGGGGGGAAGGAAGCAAATTTCACTCTGGCTTGGTTTTCTGTTCTGGCAGAACAGAAACACGGAGCTTCAGCAGAAGTTTGCCCTGGGGTTGTTTTTCAGAGGAAGCAAGAGAAAACAAGCAAATTCAAAAACCCAAAGGCATAGTGAGCTGCAGCAAGGGAAAGCTGGGTATTTGGGGGGTTTTTTTCCCCCCTAGTGTGTTTGGGTTTTGTTTTTTTTTTCTTTAAAAAGAAGTGTTGAGCAGCTACATCTCATCACAGGCATACAGAAAGTGCCAAACCGTTGACACTTTATAGCAACGGGGAGTATTTTCACGGTGCTACAACCCACAAAAGCAAAGTTAGAGACCAGCCGAGCTGATAGCAAGGCGATCACACCACAAAGTCCCATCTCGCTACCGAAATCCTCATCTTTTCGCCCATCCTTTATACCTGTCCCCGGCTTGCAGATACGCTGGCAGCAGAGGGGCTGAGCATCCTTGGCATCATCTGGATGGTTGCTGCCGGCGCAGTGCTCTGCCTCCTGGCTCTCATCTTGGGAGAGGTGGGTGATAAAAACCCCAAATCGGGTCAAACTTCATTAGTTTTTCCCTGCAGAGTCAAAACACTTGGAGACAATTAATTTACCCTCCTCAAGGTTTTACTTCCCCTCCAATCCCCAAGGGTGGAAAAGGAAGAGGAAACGTGATGATCAGCACAATTAATTTGGGGACGAGCATACAGAAGAGGGAATAGTGATCAGCATCCCTGGCACGCCTTCGAGGCTGGAGGGATTTGCCCAGCGAAGACGGGGGATGCAATAAAACCGGGGCTGCGGGTGGGTTTGCAGCAGCGTGGCCGGTCCCCCGCCATTCCCCAGGTGAGGAGGGACATGGGGACACATCGGGGTGAGCAGAGACGGACCCGTCATACCTCTCGTCTCTTCCCCAGCACGTGTTTTGGCATGGTGACAAGCTGGAAGAGACCCCGGGTGGCACCTGCCACCAGCCCTAACCTCCTCCCGGGGATGACTCCAGATGAAGAAGCCACCGAGGATGGAGGGAGATGTGCAGAGGGCACTGAAACCCCCCGGCTTGTTGGTTTGCCCACAGATCAGACCATCATCTGCAACCTTAAACTCCGGGCAAGAAGTACTCATAATCATTAAAAAAAAATATGGGTTTTGGAGCCGTTTCTCCCCAAATTATTAGCTGGGCTCCCCATGCTGTCTGTCCAGACCCCCATTGCTTTTAGCTACCCATCGCTGTGGGGAGAATCTTCCTGTTCCCTCTTTTTGCCCCTTTTTTACACTTGAAAAGGTCCAATGCTTTGAGCCCAAGGTGTGGGGGAGCTCCCAAAACATCCCACAGGTATTAATCCTATTAATTATACACCAAACAGCAGGAAGCCCTGAAAGGGAATCACCCCAATTTCCCCCCAGCCAAAAAAAATAATTGCAATAAAAATAATGGGATTTCAGCGCTCAGCCTCTGGTAGATCTAAAAGCAGACATGGGATCAGAGGTTCCTTTTAAGTTTCTCTCGTTATCGGGAAGTTCAAGCAACCAATTCCCTCAGATTGGGAGTTTGAGTGTGTTTTTCTCACCAGTTCGTGGTACAGAAATGAGTCACCTAAATCCTGTTGGATTTACCCAGCCCTTGGCGCGTCGGTTGGGTCGTGTCCCCACCTCGTGGTTGACTGCTGGAATTCAACGGCTTCTCGTGGAAACTTGGGGTTGGAAAGGCAATTTGGGAGAAGTCTCTGCCTTTTTGAGACTTATCAAAAGATGGGTTACCCCAGCTTTGCACTTACCTGTTTTGAGCAGTTTCCAGCAGCCGTCTTCATCCCCAGCTTGGATTCATGTCCTTTGAATTCGGGGTTTTATGCTGAAAGCAGAAAAACGTGAGCAGCTCCAGGGTGATCCATCCCCCTGTAAGCATCTAAAGCAGGGGATCAACCAAGAGATCCAACTCTTAGCGAGCCCGATCCCACCCTGAAAGCAAAATCCTGCTTAGGAAGGTATGTTATACCTCATCCTTTATTTTTGGGGGGAAGCATCACTGGTCTTTTTGTCACCCCCTTTCCTGGAAGAAGATTTTTAATGCTGCATTTCAAGCATTCGCAGGAGCACAAATCCACGTGGATCTCCTGCAAATTTGCCTCTAGAAAGACCAAACAAGCCCATTGTGATTTTTGTAGCTGAACGCAACGGGTTTTGCATTTCCCGCATCACCAGCTCCTTTTTTCTCACCTCTCTGCAATGAGATGGGAACAGCGCTGAGACCCAAAGAGCTGCTAGAAAGCACCCCCAAAAATAACCAGCGTCCTGCAAATCACAAGCACATCACATCCTTGCTCTTTGCTGCTGGTTAAAAGCAGGTAGGAAAGAAAAAATATATATATTATTTGTCCATGCCAGTGACAGCACTGCTCTGGCACTGAGAGGAGGAGGCGGCTGCTTTCCCCAGTGGGAGAAGACCTTCAGACACCTTCCTTGCTCGCCCCAAGCTGCTCCACACCTTGAAAAAAGCAGCTCTGCTTTTAGAAACGGCTCTTTGTGGGCTGCCGCAATGGGTGGAAGAGCAGAGCACGAAGGGAGACGCGACAGCCGGGGCACAACAGCGAGCGTGGGGTTTTAGCTGTGACTCCAGACACAAAACCCACCACCGCTGCTGGTCTCTGAGCTCGCTTTTGCTCCTGGGGGGGGGGAGGGGAAAAACCCCTCTGTTGGCCTGAACCTTAATGCCACAAGGGCAGGGGCTGGCCGTGGCACTGACCGGCCATGGCATTGACCACCATCTATGCCAAGCCAGATGTGCCACGGCGCTCAGCTCCCAGCTGCTGCGGGAAGCTTCCCAGGTAAGTGAATTTGCTCGGCGCCGTTGCACAGCAGGCGCTGGGCTCCTCCTGACCGCATGGGATTTCTGCTCGGTGATGGAGGGGGTTTGGAGGAGCTGATGTCCCCGACGCTGCCGGACCCCTACCCTGCAGGAAAGCACAGGGAGAAAAGGATTTCCCCTGCCTTTTCCATCTGTTTCCTGAGCTGACGGTGGCCGAAACCCAATGCCTTGCTCTCAAGCGGGTTCACTGCCTGTCTCCAGCCTGGGGCAGAGAGGTAGCCCAAGCGGGTCTCTTTTCCATAGCCTGATTTTCTCGGAACTCTTCCACATGTGAGAGCAGCAACTCTTCTCCCCAAAAACAGAGTAGCAAATTCTCCCCAAAATGCAATAGCAACACTCTTCTCCCAAAAACCGAGCAGCAGCAGCTTTTCTCCCCAAATCAGAGCAGCAGAAACTCCCCAAGTAAACACAGCACCAACTACCCAAGAGTAAGCAGCAACTCCTCCTCTACGCAGAGCAGAACCACCTCCCCTAAGCAGAGCATCAAGCAACCTTTCCCCCGAAGAGGGCAGTCACTTCTCCCCAATACAGAGCACCATCTTTTCCTCCCCGAAACAGAGCAGCACCAACTCTTCTCCCCAGAACGCTGCTGCAATCCCTAACCCCCTCGGAACACAACTGCGGCCCCTCTCCCCCCCGAACCCAACCAGCAGCCACTCTCCTCCCCAAAAATAGAGTAGGGACAACTCTCCTCCCCAAAACGGAGCAGCGCCCTTGTCCCCCCAGAAATGGAACAGCAGCCTCTGTCTTCCCCAGAACGGAACAGCACCACTCTCCCCCCCCCAGAACGGAACAGCACCACTCTCCCCCCCCCAGAACGGAGCAGCACCACCCTCCCCCCCCAAAACGGAGCAGCACCACCCTCCCCCCCCAAAACGGAGCAGCACCACCCTCCCCCCCCAAAACGGAGCAGCACCACCCTCCCCCCCCAAAACGGAGCAGCACCACCCTCCCCCCAAAACGGAGCAGCACCACCCTCCCCCCAAAACGGAGCAGCACCACCCTCCCCTCCCAAAACAGAGCAGCACCACCCTCCCCCCCCAAAACAGAGCAGCGGCCCCCATCCCCTCCCCAAAACAGAGCAGCGGCCCCCATCCCCTCCCCAAAACAGAGCAGCACCACCCTCCCCCCCCAAAACAGAGCAGCACCACCCTCCCCCCCCAAAACAGAGCAGCACCACCCTCCCCCCCAAAACAGAGCAGCACCACCCTCCCCCCCCAAAACGGAGCACCACCACCCTCCCCCCCAAAACGGAGCACCACCACCCTCCCCCCCCAAAACGGAGCACCACCACCCTCCCCCCCCAAAACGGAGCACCACCACCCTCCCCCCCAAAACGGAGCACCACCACCCTCCTCCTCAATACGGAGCAGCACCACTCTTCCTCCCCATAACAGAGTAGTGGCCCTCTCCCCAACCCCCGACATGGAGCAGCAGCCCCTTGCCCCCCCCCCGAAACAGAGCAGCGGGCCCTCAACCCCCCCGAAAACGGAGCAGCGGGCCTCAACCCCCCCAAAACGGAGCAGCGGGCCCTCACCCCCCCCAAAACGGAGCAGCGGGCCCTCACCCCCCCCCCCAAAACAGAGCAGCGGGCCCTCACCCCCCCCCCCAAAACGGAGCAGCACCACTCTTCCCCCCAAAACGGAGCAGCACCACTCTTCCCCCCCAAAACAGAGCAGCACCACTCTTCCCCCCCAAAACAGAGCAGCACCACTCTTCCCCCCAAAACAGAGCAGCACCACTCTCCCCCCCCCCCCCCAAACGGAGCAGCAGCCCCTCACCCCCCCAAAACGGAGCAGCAGCCCCCATCCCCTCCCCTCCCCAAAATGGAGCAGCACCACCCTCCTCCTCAATACGGAGCAGCACCACTCTTCCTCCCCATAACGGAGCAGCGGGCCCTCACCCCCCCAAAACGGAGCAGCGGGCCCTCACCCCCCCCAAAAACGGAGCAGCGGGCCCTCACCCCCCCCAAAAACGGAGCAGCGGGCCCTCACCCCCCCCAAAAACGGAGCAGCGGGCCCTCACCCCCCCCAAAAACGGAGCAGCACCACTCTTCCCCCCCAAAACGGAGCAGCGGGCCCTCACCCCCCCAAAACGGAGCAGCGGGCCCTCACCCCCCCCAAAACGGAGCAGCAGGCCCTCACCCCCCCCCCCCCCCCAAAACGGAGCAGCACCACTCTTCCTCCCCATAACGGAGCAGTGGGCCCTCACCCCCCCCAAAATGGAGCAGCGGGCCCTCCCCCCCCCCCAAAACGGAGCAGCGGGCCCTCCCCCCCCCCCCAAAACGGAGCAGCGGGCCCTCCCCCCCCCCCCCAAAACGGAGCAGCGGGCCCTCCCCACACGAAAACGGAGCAGCACCACTCTTCCTCCCCATAACGGAGCAGCGGGCCCTCCCCCCCCCCAAAACGGAGCAGCGGGCCCTCCCCACCCCAAAACGGAGCAGCACCACTCTTCCTCCCCAAAACGGAGCAGCGGGCCCTCACCCCCCCCAAAAACGGAGCAGCGGGCCCTCACCCCCCCCAAAACGGAGCAGCGGGCCCTCACCCCCCCAAAAACGGAGCAGCGGGCCCTCACCCCCCCAAAACGGAGCAGCGGGCCCTCACCCCCCCCAAAACGGAGCAGCGGGCCCTCACCCCCCCCAAAACGGAGCAGCGGGCCCTCACCCCCCCCAAAACGGAGCAGCACCACCCTCCTCTGCAATACAGAGCAGCGGGCCCTCACCCCCCCCCAAAACGGAGCAGCACCACCCTCCTCTGCAATACAGAGCAGCGGGCCCTCACCCCCCCAAAACGGAGCAGCACCACCCTCCTCTGCAATACAGAGCAGCGGGCCCTCACCCCCCCCAAAACGGAGCAGCACCACTCTTCCCCCCCAAAACGGAGCAGCACCACTCTTCCCCCCAAAACGGAGCAGCACCACTCTTCCCCCCCCCAAAACGGAGCAGCACCACTCTTCCCCCCCCAAAACGGAGCAGCACCACTCTTCCCCCCCCAAAACGGAGCAGCACCACTCTTCCCCCCCCAAAACGGAGCAGCACCACTCTTCCCCCCCCAAAACGGAGCAGCACCACTCTTCCCCCCCCAAAACGGAGCAGCACCACTCTTCCCCCCCCAAAACGGAGCAGCACCACTCTTCCCCCCCCAAAACGGAGCAGCACCACTCTTCCCCCCCCAAAACGGAGCAGCACCACTCTTCCCCCCCCAAAACGGAGCAGCACCACTCTTCCCCCCCAAAACGGAGCAGCACCACTCTTCCCCCCCCAAAACGGAGCAGCACCACTCTTCCCCCCCAAAACGGAGCAGCGGGCCCTCCCCCCCCCCAAAACGGAGCAGCGGGCCCTCCCCCCCCCCAAAACGGAGCAGCGGGCCCTCCCCCCCCCAAAAACGGAGCAGCGGGCCCTCCCCCCCCCCCCAAAACGGAGCAGCACCACTCTTCCTCCCCATAACGGAGCAGTGGGCCCTCCCCCCCCCCCCAAAACGGAGCAGCGGGCCCTCCCCCCCCCCCCAAAACAGAGCAGCGGGCCCTCCCCCCCCCCAAAACAGAGCAGCGGGCCCTCCCCCCCCCCAAAACAGAGCAGCGGGCCCTCCCCCCCCCCAAAACAGAGCAGCGGGCCCTCCCCCCCCAAAACAGAGCAGCGGGTCTCACCCCCCCACCCCCCCCCAAAACGGAGCAGCAGCAGCTTGTCGGCCCGAACTGGAGCAGTGGTCCCTCACCCCCTGAAACGGAGCAGTGGGCCCTCTCCCCCCAAAACAGAGCAGTCACCCTTGTCCCCCCAGAAACGGAGCAGCAGCCCGCGCCCCCCCCAAAACCGAGCTGTGGCAACTCTCTGCCCCAAAACAGAGCAGCACCACTCCGCCCCCTCAAAATGGAGCAGCACCACCCTCCTCCTCAATACGGAGCATCACCATTTATCCTCTCATAACAGAGCAGCACCACTCTTCCCCCCCAAAACGGAGCAGCGGCCCTCCCCCCCCCCCAGAAACAGAGCAGCAGCCCCTCTCCCCCCCCACCCCCCCGAAATGGAGCAGCGGCCCCTTCCCCCCCCCCCAAAAAAACAGAGCATCACCACTCAACCACCCCAAAACAGAGCAGCGGCCCCTCTCTTCCCCTAAAGGGAGCAGCACCAACTCTCCCCCCTGGAACAGAGCTGTACCACTCTCCTCCCCAAAAACAGAGCTGCAGCCCCTCACCTCCCCAAAACGGAGCTGCGGCCCCTCTCCCCTCCCCAAAAGGGAGCAGCACCAACCCTCCCCCCCAAAAGGGAGCAGCACCAACCCTCCCCCCCTAAAATGGAGCAGCACCAACCCGCCCCCCAAACAGAGCAGCAGCCCCTCTCCCCTCCCTAAAATGGAGCAGCACCAACTCTCCGCCCTAAAATGGAGCAGCACCAACCCTCCCCCCCAGAACAGAGCAGCAAATTCTTCACCACAACACCAGAGCAGCGGCCACCCCCACCTCCCCCCCCAAAACAGAGCAGCGGCAAGTCCACTCCCCAACATGGAGCAGCAGCAGTTCTTCCCCCCCCCCCCCCCCCCCAAAACAGCAGCACCAGCTCTCCCCCTGCCCCAAAAGGGAGCAGCGGCCCCTCTCCACCCCGAGAGGGAGCAGCACCACTTCTCCCCATAAAGTGCAACAAATTCTTCACCCCAAAATGAAGCAGCAGCAACCCCCGCCTCCCCCCAAAATGGAGCAAAATCCTTACCCTGTGACACGCTCCGAGAGGGATTAGTGCAGCCACGGACCATGTACTTACACAAGGGACCCTCGTACGGGACAGCCCCAGGGTCAGCCCTGCAGAGGTGAGGGGAGGCCTGATGCTGCCTCCCTGGGTGCCCCGGCGCAGCGCCCCGCTCCCCTCTCTGCTGCTCTCGTCGTGGGAAAACACTGGTGAAGATATCTAGCAAAAAGGAGAGGAGAGCGAGCTGCAGGGACCCGGAAGCCAAAAAGAAGACCAGACTCTACCTGCAGGAATAAACTAAGGAAACCCTGCCAAGAAGACTTCTAACCAAAAACCAGAAAATATGGAAAACCCAGAAAGCTCGGGAAGACGGGACACGGTCCCGTGCAGCGACTGAGATGGCCCAATGAATGAAGCTGCGAGGATGAGAGGTCCCAACCCCCTTCACCAGCTCAAAGGCTACAGTTGACTGGAGGAACAGCAGAGCCCTGACCCCAGAGAAGCCCAGGAGCAGAATGAGCCCCCCCAGCAGAGGCTGTGGCTCATATACCCCGGGACCCACCCACCACCCTTCCCACCCTTCCCTGGGAGAGGGGAGGGACGAACCACCCAAAGGCATAGAGGCAGCCGGAGGAGCGGCAGGGAGTTCTCTCATCTGCCTAGAGGAAGCCACCCTTACTGGAAAGGACAATACCTGCTCTCCTACTACAACGATGTCTATTGCGTCAGCACCGCGACCGGGTAGGGAACTAAAGTTAATTTTTCTGGGGCGTAGATAGAAAAAGGTAGATGTCATACTAAGCTATGTAGGAAAATAGCTCGTTAAATGCAATAACAATGCTATTACCAAAAATTACATGCTTTAGTTTCCTATAAAAAACCAAAATGCTATGGGGCTACACCTCATTTCTAGCAAGACCACGTGTGCTACCTCACTTCTACCAGAACTACGTTCTGGATAGGACTGAATGACAAAGCAGAACCAGATCCCGTAAGAATCCCTTCTCAGAAACATCTCTGGTTGCAGAGTAGATTATTTACTGTAAGTGACCGACGATTCAGAGTCACCTCGACGGCCTCTCCGACTGACTCCCTTAACAGAACGAGCGGAGCCCAAAGGACAGAAAACACAAAAAACCCATGGAAACACAAGAAATGGATCAGAAGCTGTATGAAGCAGCCTAATTAACACCTAAGGACCTAGAGCAAAACTGAATTGCTAAACGCAACAAAAAACACCCCGGGAGCTGCGTCAGTAAAAATAGATGAAGGCTATCGCCTTCTCTGAAAAACTCGAGAGGATCTGGGCCGACGACAGACATCTTCGGGTACCAGATACCAAACAGAAACAGACTATAAGACAGAAAACAGGCTGCTGTGGAGCACAAAGACGGCTTCGGCAAAGGTTCTGACAGAACAAGAGGCATCGTCACAGGGATTAGAGGGGTCCCGAAGGGGCCGGAGAGACCAAAGGAGTCTCAGGGGTGCAATGAGCTCAAAAGGGAATGGAACAAAGCACAGATGTCCTCAGGGGACTGAATGGAGGTGCAGCAAACGGGTGAGAGGACAGAAAGAGCGACCGGGGTAACAGGTGCAGACTCGGGAAGGGTTCTGAGGGGAAAAGAGGGGTGCAAAGTGCCCCCCTGAGCTAGAACGGGGCTCTGGGCGTAGGGGAGCTCGGCAATGGGAGCAGAGGAGTCCTGAGGGGGCCTGAGAGACCAAGGAAGCCTCACAGTAACAATGAGGAATTGTGCAGGGATTTCAGCAAAGTACAGACGTCGTCAGGGGGTGAACAAAGGCACCTAAACGGCAAAGAGTAAGGTAAGAGCCCTCTGAAGGGCACATAAAAAAAAATTCTAAAGGGAGCTACAAGAGTGCTGTGGGGTACCAGAAAGGACTCAGATGACATCATTATAGACAGCAGAGGAATTAGGAGGGGGCAGGGCAAGAAAAGAAGGCTTGGGGACACAGCGAGGGCCTTGGACTCTCAGGAGGGCATCTAGGCAAACTACAGACGACCGAGTGAGAGAGGAACCGAACAGAGACACCCTCCACGGCAGAGAAAAATGAAGGAGCGCTGCATAGCAAAGACAGACGGCAGGCTCTGATGGAACAAGAGAGATGGAAAGAGAGATAAAGTGCTACGAGGTGCTGTGGAGAACGAGGAGGGTCTCAGGAGGCATCGTGACTGTGAGGAGAGGGGGGTTGAGGGGGGCTGACAGAGAAAAGAAAGCTTGGGGACGACACGGAGGAACTCGGGTGGTCACCTGAGCAGAGTACAGATAGTCTCGGGTGGCCAGGGACCGAACGCAGGAATCCTAGATAGCGTAGAGGAACAAATGAGTGCTCTACGGCTCAAAGTGCTACAGGATGGATGTGGAGCACAAGGAAGGTCTCGGCAGGCATTGTGACCGGGAGAAAAAACTGTCCTGGGGGAGCCAGAGAGACCTAAAAAGGACTGGGGACACGACGATGAAATCCAGAGGGGATATAAACCAAGTAAACATGTCATCAGAGGGCCAGGGAATGAACAGAGGCACGGCTAGAGGGAAGAGAGGACCGAGTAACTGGGCTGGCTCACGGATACGGACTCAAGAAGTCTTCTGAGGGAATGAGAGGGGTGCAAGGTCTGCTACAAAGCTAAAAGCATGCTAGGGGCAACCTCGAAGGCATCAATAGGCATCGTGACACTGTTAGAGGGGTCCTGAATGGGCCAGAGAGACCAGAGGAGGCTCAGGGACACGAGGAGGAAGTCTGGAGGGGATCTGAACAGAGTACAGATGTCCTCAGGAGGCGTGGATAGGCGCGACCTGAGGAGGTGTTCTGGCAAACCGAGAGGGGTACAAATTACACTCCAGAGATAAAAGCGTGCCGAGGAGACCCTCTAAAGCCTCGGGATGAACCGAGAGAAGAGGAAAAAAAATAAAAGACACAAAGAAAACTTAAAAAGTAGAACTGGATAAAGGGGGAGATGTAGGGAGAAAATTAAGAAAGCAACGGGGTACTGGCCATAGGGGTAAGAAGTGAAATTTCGGGAGAGGGAGCTGGACAGACAGCCACAGGGAAAGGACATGGGAAGTGTGGCAACAGGGAGTCACGGAGAGCACAGGGAGCCGGCCGGGTAGAGGGAGACCTGGAAATGCAATTTTCACAAGCAACGGGGGAGAAGGCAGTGTGGGAAGAATGAAATGACAGTGGGTGGGGAGCTGGACAGGGAGAGGCGTAGAAAGGAAACATAAGGCAGCGGTGTACAGGGCAGTGCTAGCAGAAGAGCAAAAAGCTTTGGGGAGCCGGACAGCCCAAAAGGGAGACGGAGGCAGGGACAGGCAAGGAGGCAGGCAGAGACCTGGAGAAGCATGGCAGGGATGGGCCACACATGAGGGGAACGCATGACTCACCACAGCTCCTGGTGCCGGCAGGAGACCTACACGGCCCCGAGGCTTCTCTCTCTGCCTCTGCCCCTTCCTCCTCCGCAGCGCCGGCTGCCCGACCCTCGCCCACCCAGGAGGAGGTGGGGGTGCCTCGATGCTCCTCTCCCACGAGGCTTCCCGGATGCACGGCGGCTCACATGTGCGGCCAAGGGAGGCACCGAGCTCCCAGCTCCATGTGCTGGAGGTGTGCTCGGTCAGGGACGGCTGGGAGGGATCCTTCCTCGCTGTGGGGACCAGCCGTTCCTCACTGGAGGCAGCTGCCTCTGGAAGCCCCTTGCTTTCGCTCCTCAGCCAGCTCCTGCAGGCAGGCCTGCCCAGGCAGCCCCCTCCCCAGCTAGAGCCCCTGGGCACAGCAGAACCAGCTCCACCCTCAGCCTCTGGAGCTGCCCTGGCCCATCCCCACCTGCAGCCTTTTTAAACCCTGGGCCCAGCCCCACCCTCACCTCACGGGTCCCACCTGGGCTGCCCCAGCCCACAGCTGGAGCCCATTGGGAACAGGGGGCCATCACCCCAGCCCCACAGCACATCACCCCTTCCCCTGCACCCGTCCACAGGCACGAGCTCTGCACCCAGGAGTTGCAAACACATCCAGGGGCACAGGGGAGGCAGGAAAAGTTGATTCATTAATGCGCATAAGAAATCCTGGCAGTGAGTTGGCTACGAGGCTCAGTGCCCGAAGGCAGCCGGACGGAGGGAAAAGAGGGAAGAGAAAAGCAGGAGGAAGGACAGAAGGACAGAGGGACATAGAGAAGAGGTGTGGGACAGGGAGCCACGAAACGGGACGCTGTGGACAAGAGAGGGACGGGGAGCAGGACAACGGTGTGGAGAGGAGAGCAGAGAGATTGCGGGGAAAACACAGGGAGGGGGAGAGGGAGGAATAAATGAGAGAGACGGGGAGCAGGAGGGAGAGGCAGAAGGGACCAGCAGGACAACAAGATAGAGACAAGACAAGGGACGGGGGGAAATTCTAGTGATAAGGGGAAAAGAAACGTAGGCAAGAAATAAAAAATAGAAACAGAGAGCCAGATAGAGGTAGACGTAGACGGAAAATTTCAAAAAGCGGCAGGGTACAAGAAACATAGGCAAGAACTAACAAATAGGGACAGGGAGATAGAAAGCGGGAGATATAGAAAGAAAGTCTAAAAAGTGACGGGGTACAGGACAGAGAGGGAAGAATTAACAACCAGGGACAGGGAGAGGGATAGAGGGAGACGTAGAAAGAAAACTTTGAAAGCGACAGGATACAAGAATTAAAAGATAGGTACACGGAGCTGCATAGAGGGAGACGTAAGAAGAAAATTAGACAAGCGACGGGGTACAAGAAACACCAGCAAGAACCACATTTCAATCGCACAACGTACTTGTACTGCAACGATAAAAAAGTACTTACTGCCTAGTTGATCAAATAATTGCTACTGTTAGACTTATTCACTTGTTTACTCATTATTATTATACCTACATTTCAAGCCGAAAAATTCAGCATTACCTTAATAGGAATTGCAACTATTTAGTGCCTCCGATCCTCTACCTAGTAGCTATACTCTTTTCCACATTTCTCACTCCCATTAGGTACTTGGTCTATCACTTTACATGTGTAAGTTTTCCTCTTCAGGGCAACACCATCTCCAAAATTTGTATTCCCAGGCAGAAAGAGAGCAAGCTCCGCTCATCTCGACGGGCCCTTGACTTCCACATCTGCGCACGGAAAATAAAAATGGAAAAATATCATTACATCAGAAACTACAGCGCCCATCAAAAGAATTTGCAATCCTACCAATCCAAAACACAGATAAGGCCCACCCGCTCCACAACCCAGTCCACCTCCCCGCACCCTTCAGCTGCAAGATCCGCAACCGTCTTCCTGTGATCGTCCACTAAACACACCTCCCTGCAATGACAGGCAAGTGCCACGTGCCAGGGCAGCGCTCCCCAGGAACACCGCTCCCAGGGGCTAGAAAAATCGCCCCACATGCGAGAAACCTTGGTCCAAGCCCCATCCCCGTCCAAACACCTGCGATGAACGTCACCTCGCAGAGCGGCCAGGACCGGGGAAGGGAAACAAAATAACCAAAACCCTAGGGGAATCCCCCAGCTGTTGTAAATTTGGGGGGTTTTTTAATTATAATTTAAAAAAAATTTTACTATCTCAACATTATCAGCAACCTGAGCTGCACTACCGACTGCTGGTCGTAGGGGGGCAGCAGCGAGCGCGGGCCAGAGGGCGCCACCGCGCATGCGCGGCCCCCGAGCTGCAGTACCGCCTTCCGGCCGCCGGGGGCGGCAAAACAGAGGCAGAAAACTAAATTAAAAAAATGGAAAGAAACATTGGAAAGGCATGAGCCAAGGACAAGAAAAAATTAAGAAATAGGAACAGCAAACTAAATAAAAGGAGACAGAGTAAGTACATTTTAAAAGCGACGGGGTAAATGAGAGAGAGGAAAGGAATAAAATATAGGGATAGGGACCTTTATAAAAATAGACATGGAAACAAAATTTGAAAATCCAGGGGATTAAAAGAGAAAAGAATTAAAAAATAGGGGCGGCGAGCGAAATGAACAAAGACATAGCTAATTTAAAAAGTGAGGGCACTAAGGAACTGCAAGGAATACTAAAAAATAAAGGCAGCGAACTGGATAAAAGCAGACATAGAAAGAAAATTCAATAGTGAAATGTTAAATGACAGACGGGAAAGTATTAAAAAAAAAAAGGACAGCTTGTTGGTAAAACTGGTCATGGAAAGAAAATTTTGAAAGCAATCATGAACGGGACAGACAGGAAAACATTAAAAATAGCAACACCAAAGGAGAGAGAGAGAGAAATAAACCATTAAAAGCCAAAGGCTTAAGAGCTGAAAAGATTAAAAAATAGGGACAGCAAACTAGAACGGAGATGTGGAAAGAAAATGCTTAAAAGCGCGGCAACACCTTGCCATCCTCGCACATCTGGTGTGGGAGCAGTTGCTGGACGTTCAAGATTTCGGAGCTGGGCTCTGGAGGCGGCGCCGAGAGCGAGCAGGCACCAACGTCGGCCCCCTGACCTGGCTGGCGATCCCGGATACCCAGTGTCTGTGGGGCTGTGGAAGGGCTGCCAAGGGAAGGCGAGGGCCAGCCACACCTGGCAGCCCTCGCTCCTTTCGTGTGGCAGCAGTCGCTGGACGTTCGCAATTTCGGAGCTGGGCTCTGGAGGCGGCGCAGACAGCGAGCAGGCAACAACGTCGGCACCCTGAGCTGGCTGGCGAGCCCGGAGCCCCACTGTCTGTGGGGCTGTGGAAGGGCTGCCAAGGGAAGGCGAGGGCCAGCCACACCTGGCAGCCCTCGCTCCTTTCGTGTGGCAGCAGTCGCTGGACGTTCGCAATTTCCGAGCTGGGCTCTGGAGGCGGCGCAGACAGCGAGCAGGCAACAACGTCGGCACCCTGAGCTGGCTGGCGAGCCCGGAGCCCCACTGTCTGTGGGGCTGTGGAAGGGCTGCCAAGGGATGGCGAGGGCCAGCCACACCTGGCAGCCCTCGCTGCTTTCGTGTGGCAGCAGTCGCTGGATGTTCGCAATTTCGGAGCTGGGCTCTGGAGGCGGCGCAGACAGCGAGCAGGCAACAACGTCGGCACCCTGAGCTGGCTGGCGAGCCCGGAGCCCCACTGTCTGTGGGGCTGTGGAAGGGCTGCCAAGGGAAGGCGAGGGCCAGCCACACCTGGCAGCCCTCGCTCCTTTCGTGTGGCAGCAGTCGCTGGACGTTCGCAATTTCGGAGCTGGGCTCTGGAGGCGGCGCAGACAGCGAGCAGGCAACAACGTCGGCACCCTGAGCTGGCTGGCGAGCCCGGAGCCCCACTGTCTGTGGGGCTGTGGAAGGGCTGCCAAGGGAAGGCGAGGGCCAGCCACACCTGGCAGCCCTCGCTCCTTTCGTGTGGCAGCAGTCGCTGGACGTTCGCAATTTCGGAGCTGGGCTCTGGAGGCGGCGCAGACAGCGAGCAGGCAACAACGTCGGCACCCTGAGCTGGCTGGCGAGCCCGGAGCCCCACTGTCTATGGGGCTGTGGAAGGGCTGCCAAGGGAAGGCGAGGGCCAGCCACACCTGGCAGCCCTCGCTCCTTTCGTGTGGCAGCAGTCGCTGGACGTTCGCAATTTCCAAGGTGGGCTCTGGAGGCGGCGCAGACAGCGAGCAGGCAACAACGTCGGCACCCTGAGCTGGCTGGCGAGCCCGGAGCCCCACTGTCTGTGGGGCTGTGGAAGGGCTGCCAAGGGAAGGCGAGGGCCAGCCACACCTGGCAGCCCTCGCTGCTTTCGTGTGGCAGCAGTCGCTGGACGTTCGCAATTTCCAAGGTGGGCTCTGGAGGCGGCGCAGACAGCGAGCAGGCAACAACGTCGGCACCCTGAGCTGGCTGGCGAGCCCGGAGCCCCACTGTCTGTGGGGCTGTGGAAGGGCTGCCAAGGGAAGGCGAGGGCCAGCCACACCTGGCAGCCCTCGCTCCTTTCGTGTGGCAGCAGTCGCTGGACGTTCGCAATTTCGGAGCTGGGCTCTGGAGGCGGCGCAGACAGCGAGCAGGCAACAACGTCGGCACCCTGA
The DNA here is from genome assembly GCF_965638725.1 of Aptenodytes patagonicus. NCBI lineage: Eukaryota > Metazoa > Chordata > Aves > Sphenisciformes > Spheniscidae > Aptenodytes > Aptenodytes patagonicus. The sequence continues at coordinate 523,506 of NC_134975.1, forward strand.
GCTGGCTGGCGAGCCCGGAGCCCCACTGTCTGTGGGGCTGTGGAAGGGCTGCCAAGGGAAGGCGAGGGCCAGCCACACCTGGCAGCCCTCGCTCCTTTCGTGTGGCAGCAGTCGCTGGACGTTCGCAATTTCGGAGCTGGGCTCTGGAGGCGGCGCAGACAGCGAGCAGGCAACAACGTCGGCACCCTGAGCTGGCTGGCGAGCCCGGAGCCCCACTGTCTGTGGGGCTGTGGAAGGGCTGCCAAGGGAAGGCGAGGGCCAGCCACACCTGGCAGCCCTCGCTCCTTTCGTGTGGCAGCAGTCGCTGGACGTTCGCAATTTCGGAGCTGGGCTCTGGAGGCGGCGCAGACAGCGAGCAGGCAACAACGTCGGCACCCTGAGCTGGCTGGCGAGCCCGGAGCCCCACTGTCTGTGGGGCTGTGGAAGGGCTGCCAAGGGAAGGCGAGGGCCAGCCACACCTGGCAGCCCTCGCTCCTTTCGTGTGGCAGCAGTCGCTGGACGTTCGCAATTTCGGAGCTGGGCTCTGGAGGCGGCGCAGACAGCAAGCAGGCAACAACGTCGGCACCCTGAGCTGGCTGGCGAGCCCGGAGCCCCACTGTCTGTGGGGCTGTGGAAGGGCTGCCAAGGGAAGGCGAGGGCCAGCCACACCTGGCAGCCCTCGCTCCTTTCGTGTGGCAGCAGTCGCTGGACGTTCGCAATTTCGGAGCTGGGCTCTGGAGGCGGCGCAGACAGCGAGCAGGCAACAACGTCGGCACCCTGAGCTGGCTGGCGAGCCCGGAGCCCCACTGTCTGTGGGGCTGTGGAAGGGCTGCCAAGGGAAGGCGAGGGCCAGCCACACCTGGCAGCCCTCGCTCCTTTCGTGTGGCAGCAGTCGCTGGACGTTCGCAATTTCGGAGCTGGGCTCTGGAGGCGGCGCAGACAGCGAGCAGGCAACAACGTCGGCACCCTGAGCTGGCTGGCGAGCCCGGAGCCCCACTGTCTGTGGGGCTGTGGAAGGGCTGCCAAGGGAAGGCGAGGGCCAGCCACACCTGGCAGCCCTCGCTCCTTTCGTGTGGCAGCAGTCGCTGGACGTTCGCAATTTCCAAGGTGGGCTCTGGAGGCGACGCAGACAGCGAGCAGGCAACAACGTCGGCACCCTGAGCTGGCTGGCGAGCCCGGAGCCCCACTGTCTGTGGGGCTGTGGAAGGGCTGCCAAGGGAAGGCGAGGGCCAGCCACACCTGGCAGCCCTCGCTCCTTTCGTGTGGCAGCAGTCACTGGACGTTCGCAATTTCGGAGCTGGGCTCTGGAGGCGGCGCAGACAGCGAGCAGGCAACAACGTCGGCACCCTGAGCTGGCTGGCGAGCCCGGAGCCCCACTGTCTGTGGGGCTGTGGAAGGGCTGCCAAGGGAAGGCGAGGGCCAGCCACACCTGGCAGCCCTCGCTCCTTTCGTGTGGCAGCAGTCGCTGGACGTTCGCAATTTCAGAGCTGGGCTCTGGAGGCGGCGCAGACAGCGAGCAGGCAACAACGTCGGCACCCTGAGCTGGCTGGCGAGCCCGGAGCCCCAGTGTCTGTGGGGCTGTGGAAGGGCTGCCAAGGGAAGGCGAGGGCCAGCCACACCTGGCAGCCCTCGCTCCTTTCGTGTGGCAGCAGTCGCTGGACGTTCGCAATTTCGGAGCTGGGCTCTGGAGGCGGCGCAGACAGCGAGCAGGCAACAACGTCGGCACCCTGAGCTGGCTGGCGAGCCCGGAGCCCCACTGTCTGTGGGGCTGTGGAAGGGCTGCCAAGGGAAGGCGAGGGCCAGCCACACCTGGCAGCCCTCGCTCCTTTCGTGTGGCAGCAGTCGCTGGACGTTCGCAATTCGGAGCTGGGCTCTGGAGGCGGCGCAGACAGCGAGCAGGCAACAACGTCGGCACCCTGAGCTGGCTGGCGAGCCCGGAGCCCCACTGTCTGTGGGGCTGTGGAAGGGCTGCCAAGGGAAGGCGAGGGCCAGCCGCACCTGGCAGCCCTCGCTCCTTTCGTGTGGCAGCAGTCGCTGGACGTTCGCAATTTCCAAGGTGGGCTCTGGAGGCGGCGCAGACAGCGAGCAGGCAACAACGTCGGCACCCTGAGCTGGCTGGCGAGCCCGGAGCCCCACTGTCTGTGGGGCTGTGGAAGGGCTGCCAAGGGATGGCGAGGGCCAGCCACACCTGGCAGCCCTCGCTCCTTTCGTGTGGCAGCAGTCGCTGGACGTTCGCAATTTCGGAGCTGGGCTCTGGAGGCGGCGCAGACAGCGAGCAGGCAACAACGTCGGCACCCTGAGCTGGCTGGCGAGCCCGGAGCCCCACTGTCTATGGGGCTGTGGAAGGGCTGCCAAGGGAAGGCGAGGGCCAGCCACACCTGGCAGCCCTCGCTCCTTTCGTGTGGCAGCAGTCGCTGGACGTTCGCAATTTCCAAGGTGGGCTCTGGAGGCGGCGCAGACAGCGAGCAGGCAAAAACGTCGGCACCCTGAGCTGGCTGGCGAGCCCGGAGCCCCACTGTCTGTGGGGCTGTGGAAGGGCTGCCAAGGGAAGGCGAGGGCCAGCCGCACCTGGCAGCCCTCGCTCCTTTCGTGTGGCAGCAGTCGCTGGACGTTCGCAATTTCCAAGGTGGGCTCTGGAGGCGGCGCAGACAGCGAGCAGGCAACAACGTCGGCACCCTGAGCTGGCTGGCGAGCCCGGAGCCCCAGTGTCTGTGGGGCTGTGGAAGGGCTGCCAAGGGAAGGCGAGGGCCAGCCACACCTGGCAGCCCTCGCTCCTTTCGTGTGGCAGCAGTCGCTGGACGTTCGCAATTTCGGAGCTGGGCTCTGGAGGCGGCGCAGACAGCGAGCAGGCAACAACGTCGGCACCCTGAGCTGGCTGGCGAGCCCGGAGCCCCACTGTCTGTGGGGCTGTGGAAGGGCTGCCAAGGGAAGGCGAGGGCCAGCCACACCTGGCAGCCCTCGCTGCTTTCGTGTGGCAGCAGTCGCTGGACGTTCGCAATTTCGGAGCTGGGCTCTGGAGGCGGCGCAGACAGCGAGCAGGCAACAACGTCGGCACCCTGAGCTGGCTGGCGAGCCCGGAGCCCCACTGTCTGTGGGGCTGTGGAAGGGCTGCCAAGGGAAGGCGAGGGCCAGCCACACCTGGCAGCCCTCGCTCCTTTCGTGTGGCAGCAGTCGCTGGACGTTCGCAATTTCGGAGCTGGGCTCTGGAGGCGGCGCAGACAGCGAGCAGGCAACAACGTCGGCACCCTGAGCTGGCTGGCGAGCCCGGAGCCCCACTGTCTGTGGGGCTGTGGAAGGGCTGCCAAGGGAAGGCGAGGGCCAGCCACACCTGGCAGCCCTCGCTCCTTTCGTGTGGCAGCAGTCGCTGGACGTTTGCAATTT
>NC_134975.1:527065-687150 GCF_965638725.1 Aptenodytes patagonicus
AACAGCCGCCTGCCGGCATGACTGCCGCACTCGCACAGCCGCGGTGTTGTAAATCATGGTTTGACCCCAGGTTTGCACCGGCTGCCGGCCCTCTGCGAAGGGTTGGCCTTGTCATCTCGTACGGTGACACCCGCCACTGATTTACGACCGGGTTGGGAGCAGGGCTGTGACACACCAGACACCTCCTCACCCTCCCGCAGACGGCTGCGGCAGCACCCGGCCCTTTCCCTGCCGCTCCGCTCCTTCCCTGGGCATCGCCCAAGTGCGGAGGCAGCAGGGCTGGATGCGGCCGTGCGGCAAAGCTTGTTACCGTGTCCCCGCAGCCCTCTCCTGCGAACGGGGCAGGAGCTGCACTCGGCCATGACCCGGCCCTGACCGCGGCGAGGAGGGCCAGGGTTAGGAGAGCCCGTCCGCGGGTTTAAATCAACGCCCTCCACTTCCCTTCCATGCTGAGTTATTGCACCCTGGTTTTGTGATGGAGATGACCAGGCAGTGAGGGATGAGTGACCTGGGCCAGACCACCGGGCTCGGCGCTCCCAGCCGGACCCTGGGCAAGGGGTGAAAGATCAGGGCTGTCCTTTAGCCCCTTCCCAGCCCCCCCACCTGCGTGGATGCTCCTGAGCGTCAGCTGTGATTTAGTGCGTTGCGGGTTCACCGGGAGAGCGGGCGATGCTCTGCCGCTGGAGGAGCCGCTCTCAGCAGCACATCCCCGCAGCAAAGCAGCCGGCTCCGGTGCTCTGGGCAGGGGCGTCCTTCTCCCCGCAATCGTTTCCATGTGTCAGCTGGGTTATTCACCTCCGAGCTGCGCTTCCCTCCCTCCCTCTGTCCAGGATGTCCTTAAGGAACAGGTTCCCAGGCAGTGAGGCTCAGGTATGTACAATGAAGCCTGAGAGGATGCCATCGCATCTGGGAGGATGCTATGACATCTGGGAGGACGCCATCACATCTGGGAAGATGCTATCAGATCTGGGAGGACACTATGACGTCTGGGAGGATGACATCACATCTGGAAGGATGCCATCACATCTGGGAGGATGCCATCACATCTGGGAGGATGCCATGACATCTGGGAGGATGCCATGACTCTATGTACAAACTTCTTTTAAAAATTATTACTAGTAATAGTAATAATTTAAGACCTAAACCCAGCCTGCCCGCTGCCTTCTAAGAAGCCATATGAGTCTTCCCAGCCCGGTGGGAGGACAAGGGTGTGCTGGAGGCAGCGAGCCGCGATGCGACGCTGGCCCGGAGCCGCCCGGCCGCCCCAGCGCGGCCCTTCCCGGCAGGAGCGGCCGGGACCGGCCGGGGCTCAGCCTCCTCCCGCGGCCTCCGGCATCCCCTTGTGGCAGCCGGAGGCTTTGCAAAGTCCCACCAGCAGCAAAAGGCTCTGCCAGAAATGTCCCCCGCTGCCATCCCGCCCGTCCCCTCCGTGGCCTGGCCGCCCCGAGGCTGCGGTGCAGCGTACGGGACCGCACCGTGCTGGGGGAAACCCCCATCCCCACCATCCCCCACGGGCGGGCTGAGACCGTGGCACCCCCCAGACCTCGTCCTTACACAACCGGCTCAGAGCCTCCTGCTTGCGGCAGGCGAGCCGTCACGGAGCTCCCCGGATAACTCCCTAAGCCCTAAATCTGCTCCTGGCCCTCTCCTGAGAAAAGGCAACGTGGGAGGGTGGCTATGGGGCAGGAGGTGTCACACCGGGATGGCGCCGTGCTGACCACGCCATCCTGCTGATGCAGCGGGAGCAGAGGGCTCAGCCCCGAAGCGAGGGGCAAGGGCTGGTTCTCGGCGCTGCAATAGGGGACCCGGCACTGCGGAGGTTCCCCCGTGGCGTTCACCGGCTTTGGGGGCTTTCCCAGGCAAAGCAGCCCGGAGGGGGCCGGCAGCCCAGCTACAGGCGGTGCTGAAGGGCTCAGAGCATGTCCTGGCTGGGGTGGACACCAGGGTTGGGAGGACACTGCAGGCGCAGAGCCCAGCTCCGGCTCCGCAGCGTTCAGCATCGGGATCCTCAGCTCGCGCTTCCCAGCAGGATGCGCCCAGCACAGAGGAAACAGCTGGGATCCTTCATCTGCTCAGCATTTGCATGTTCAAGGATGCAAGCATCGTGACCTTTGGGACTCTGCCTTAATGGTTGCTTTAAATGGAGAACGTGGCCTCCCACAATCTGCTTTGGGACCAAACTCATGTCTTTTTGCCATGAAAATAGCTGATCCAGGGACTAAAAGTGCCCTTTCCCAGAGCCCACGGGCCAGCTGGCCCCTGTACCTCAGAAAACATGTAAAAACCAACCAACCACAAAAAAAAAACCCAACAACCTTTAAAGAGGAAGATAGGAGAGCAGTCAGGTTTCATGTGGAATTCAGGAAACCAGTTTTTGCAGCTCCTTGGCTAACGCTGCCCTGGGCTCGCCGGTGCCCTGGGGGTTTTGGCATCCCAATGCCCAGAGGAAGAGATGGGCTGGAGGCTCCAAGGCACCTCTCAAGGGGGGATCGCGGAGTTTATTTAATGCACCTGCACAGTGACAGGTACCTGCGCCCTTGGCCGAAGCAGCAGTTCCCCAGGTTTATCTGATCAGCAAATTCATCTGCATATAAAGGGAGCTGGAAGAGGATTGGGGGGGAAGGTCAGTTGAACTGGTGGGGGTTGCTCAGGCAGCAGCATCTTACTGAGATGAGCGAGGGAGAGGTATAAAAATACAACTCTGGGCTCCCAGCAGCTCCTCAGCTAAAGGTGCTAAATCCTGCCCAAGCAGCCCTGATCCTGCTCAAGGTGGATGGAGCCATTTTAAGCAACAGTTTAAATTAAGAGATCTTGGCTAGCTGAGCTCACATCAACGTGCAGGTTGTCACAGCTTTCATGCCCAAAGGCCACCTCAGACCCAGAGCAGAAACCTCTTTCCCACTGCAAAGGGTAGGGGTGATTTTCCACTGTCTCTCGCAAAGTTTTCCTTCCTTGTTGGAGCCGGGATGCTGCCCAGCTGAAGAAGGACCCACGGGGAGGATCTGAACAGCCCCAGGTAAGATCAGGGTACGGTGAGAAGAGCATCTCCAGAGTCTGCTTTGGGATGTCTAAGAGCTGTGGGAGAGTTTAATGGAATTGCAAAGACTTTCTTCCTTTCATAGCACCAATCAATTAATGGTTGGCTTCTACTTAAAAGCAAAATGGTTTAATTTCTGCTGTCAGGCTGCAGTCGGTCCCTCCCTGCCCCAGAGCTCCGGTACCAGGGCTGCGGGTTGCCCTGTGTTGCGCAGTTTAAGGAGCTCCTCAGGGAGCTGGGAGTTGCTCTGGCCTCTGCTCTCCTGCTGCTTGATTGTAAGGAGACAGATTTAACCCTTCTCTCTGTACGCTGCTCTGGTTCTGCTGCTAGGAAAGGTCTTTGCAGATGCTTTGATGTGCACCATTTAGGTGAGGAGGGCACTGTGAGAAGGGCTCAGACCCCGGCCATGAGGCATGGGGAGGGATGGAGATGTGCCCTTCCTGCTGGCGCTTGGCACGACAGCCTGGCTGCATTCAGTGCCACGATCGGCATCCCTTCTGCCCTGGAGACGTTCCCGATCTCCCCACCTGCCTGGTTTCAATGCCTAGACCGTGGGACATTTATCCACCTTCCAAACTCCCGAGATGTTCCCCCATTTTCCCTGCTCTGCGCTGGAGATGGTGCCGTGGGGAGCTGCTCCCCACCGGGGGTTTCGCAATATCCAAGCCCCTGGTGCAAGCGTTTGCATGGGGCAGAGGAGGGAAACTGGACCCACGGGCTGTGCCAGTGGCTGGGAGCCAGCTGAGGCTTCCCGGCAGGACAAGGGATGCCGGGGCCCCCACAGTTCCCACGCCCGCTCTGTGTCTGCACAGGGGGGAGTGAACAGTCCGGAGTGCCCCCGCGTCCTCCCGGGAGAGGCTCCTGGCCCCAGGCAGGGCTTGGGGCCAAGCTGGGCTCGCTCCCCCCAGCGGGGCCGGATGACAGATGCCTGCAGTGGAGGAGAACATGCTGCAGCCCCTGCTTCCAGCTCAGATGCCTCTGACCCAGAGCTGCACTACGAGGAGGAGGAGGGTGAGTCGGAGCCCTCGGACACCAGCAGCATCTTCTCCGATGACTCCGTCTATCCTTGCTACGAGCTCTCTCTGGGGGCTGGTGGTGCCGGGGACCTCAGCCTCTACCAGTGCTGCACCAGGAACGATGCCACGCTGGTGCAGGAGAGGCTGGAGCACGGGGTGACCCGGAGTGAGGCCACGGAGCTGGACATCAATGGGAGGGTGAGTGGCTGGGGGGGGGCACCCTGCAGAGCAGAAAGAGGATTTCCTGGGAATAGGCAAATCCTGAAGGATGGTGGTTGCTAAAGCAGATGGAGGAGGAGGGAGAGTCCTGGGTGGGATGGCTTTGACAAGGGATGGGTCTCCTGGGATTGATCCAATCCTTGGAGCAGAACCTCGTCTGTCCTCCCATCTTGAGCCTGTCTGGTTTGGGGGGGGGGGGAGAAGTGGGGGGGACCATGGGGAGCACCATGGTGGGGAGGATGGTGCAGTGCCAGCCCTGGCGCTGAGTGCTGCCCCCTCTCCAGAACGGGCTCATGGTCGCCTGCTACAAGGGCTTCGTGGACATCGTGCCCCTGCTGCAGAAGTGCCCCTACATAAACATCAACCAGCAGGACAAGGATGGGAACACGGCCCTCATGATGGCAGCCCAGGCGGGTAGGCACCGCGCTCGGCCTCAGCATAGGGCAGCCTCCACGAGACCCCTCAAAGTGATGTGACCCCCTGTGCTTCCCCTCCAAAAACCCTAAAATGAGCCATCGGGAAAGCCGAGGGTCCCGAGGGCTGTGACCCTCCCCATCTAAGTTTATGGTTCATCTTAGCACCGTTTTAAAACTGGGTAGATGATGCAAAAATGGAGATTCCCACAGCAATGTTGTCTTGCAACACCTCCCGCCTGAGCAGTCGCATCGAGCAGCAGAGCTGAGCCAGAGCTGCCCCACGTGCTCCGGAAAAGCCCCGTGAGCCGCAGTGATTTACCTGCACACAAGGTCTGAGCTGGCAAATGCCACGTAGGGACCACATCTCCGGTCACGATGGTTTTCCTCGTTACGGCAGAAGAGTCTGGCTCCTTCCACCGTGATTAACCACGGGGGAAAGGAGGGTCTCAAAGTGGGGATCACCCTTTATTCCTACTTTATCCTTGCTGGAATTGATGATTTTTTTTTTTTGCATTTTTGGACTCTCTCCTGCATCCTCTGCTGAAGCAGCTGGCGCGCCAGCGCTGTTCCCTGCACAGCCAAACCCAAAACAAAATTAACCCAAACCCTTTCAGTCCTGATCCCTCCAAGTTTCTGCATTTTTGTCCTCACAAGATGCAGTCGCTAAATACTTTCTCCAGCAGGCATCAGGAGTTACCACTCGTTAACTGTCAAAACTCTAATGCAGCTTCTCTCTGGCTGTTAAGGACACATCACCATCGTCAACTACCTCCTCAACTACTACCCCGCGCTTGAGGTGGACAAGCGAGACCCCCGAGGCCTGACGGCGCTGATGAAGGCCGCGATGCAGGGGCAGGAGGACTGCGTGGCTGCCCTGCTCCTGGCCGGTGAGCATCTCCCCAGGGACTTCCCGGGATTTTTTGGGAAGGGGTGGCACTGCTGCTCGCCCTGCGCTCTGGGGTGGGACAGGGTGGGATGCTGCGGTGACGGTCTCTGCATCCCAGTGTCTCCAGGAGCAGACCTGCAAGCGGTGGATCCCATCAAGGGGAAGACGGCCAGGGAGTGGGCAGCCTTCACCGGCCGCTTTGAGACAACCATGCGGATCCGGAGCCTCCTGCGGCGCCCGCGGGCGGAGCAGTTTGGCACCCAGTACCGGCCCGAGTGGCCAGCCCTGGCTGAGCTGGTGGCCAAAGCCCTGAAACCCAAATCCAGGGGCAAGAGGCTGTCGGAGAAGATCCGATCCATGTTCACCTTCAACTTCCCCCACGACCACAAGGAGGATGGCATGATGGACCACATGGTGAGGATGACCACCTCCCTCGCCAGCCCCTTTGTGGCCACCGCTTGCCAAACCATCTGCCCCGACAGCCCCCCAGAGGTGGGCAAGCACAGGCTGTCTGTGCCAGAGATCCTCGGGCAGCATGTGCTGGATCCGGACGCTGAGCCAGAACCCACCTTGTGCCCCAGCACCAGTGCATCCTCTTGCAACAGTCAAGCTGTGTCGGAGATCCGGCTCCTGCCACCACGCTGGCCAGCCAGTGGCCTCCTGAGCTTCCCGCCCCTGCGGCGTGGGAACAGCATCTTCCCCGGAGAGCCCACCCCGAAAATCAAAGTGAGCAAAGCCTCCTGCTCGACTGCCCGCTCGAGGGAGCAGAGGCAGCACGGGAAGGACAAGAACCTGCTGCAGCCACCCAAGTGGAGGTACAAGGAGCTGAAGGAGGAGACAGCGGCCAAGGAGGCGAAAAGCGAGGAGAAAAAGAAGAAAGGGGGGAAGAGATGCTAAGGAAGGAGTGTCGGGGTGGGGGCGAGGTCCCAGCTGTCCCCTTGGACCTGCTTGCTTTTTTGGCACGGGGTGGCTTCCTTCCCTGGCAGGATGGTGATGCCTGAGGGAGGAGGATGCTGTGGATGTACGCAGCTGAGATGCCCCGGCCCCTGTGGTCCCAGGTCCCTGACCCCCCTGCCCAGCCCCTCGTCCTCTCCTGCCTCGAGGGCGGCCACCCCAGCCCGGCTCTGGTCGTGCTGGGCTCTGACGTGCTGAGACCCTGCCCTGGGCCGGGCGCTGGGTCTGCAGGGAGCAGGTCTGTGGCAGAAGCTGCTCTTTTTCTTTTTCCTTTTTCCTTTTTTTTCTTTTTTTTTTTTGCCTCTGATCTTCCTGAGATCTTGATATTGCAGTGCATGGTGGAATGTGGCCATGCAAATTAAAATGGAAGTGGTTGCCATGTTAACAGGATTGATTTAGTGAATAAAGCTCAGGGTTGCTTGTTGGGCTGGCAGGAACCCTTCCCCCTTGCTGCCAGTGTCCCCTGTCCACCCCGTCACCCCCTCGGTGACATTAATTTCCCCAATCCTGTGTATTCCTGGGTTGCAGATGGACAAACGAAGTCTCAGCACTGGGAAGCATCTCCGTGCTGCAGGAGGGTTAACAGGACCTCCGGGTGCCAGGCACAGGCTGGAAACCGAACCTGATGTGCTCGTGGGCTCCATCCCCAGCTGCCCGACAGCCCGGCTGCCCTCCAGAGAGGGGGCGGTCGGAGAGGAGGCAGCTTTTGTGCTCCAACATTACCCAGGACAGGACCTAGTGGTCCCCGTTCCCAAGCAAACCACCCTCTGGGAGCTCCAGCCTGTGTCCACACGGAGCCCCGGGACCCCTCACCTGCACCCGTGCAGCCCCCTGGGACCCCCTCCCCTAGGGAGCTCTGCAGCTGCTTTTTCTTTTTTCTTTTTTTCCTTTTTTAACTGGATGTGCTGCAGCGGCAGTGCGCTTGTGCTCCCCATATTTCAAGCTCCTCTTAAATCTGGCTCCGTCCCAGGGCGTAGGAAAGTGAAACCAGGGTGCTGGCTGTCCTGAGCAGCCGTGCTGGCTCCTGCAGCGCCTGAGCACCCAGGGTTTGACCCCCCAGGGAGAGCGACTGGCAGCGAGAGCCTCTCGCAGCGCTGGTTATCCAGGTAGCAAATAACCCTTGGGCAGGCATGCAGCCCAGGATGGAGCCCCCTCCCTTTGCCGCCCCTTTCTTTAGGGGGACAAAAGCCCCTACTCCCCACTTTTAGGCTGCAGCTCTGCCTTTCAGGGGGACGGGGAGGTTTGGGCTGAGTCGTGGGCAGGCGGGGAAGGATGCTCGTCGGGAAGGAGCTGCGACCTCCCTGTCTGTTCCCCTCCAGCCCTTGGCTCGCGTTGGGCTCCCCAGCACGTGGCTGCCCTCCTTCGCCAGCTCCCGGCAGCGGCTCGCAGATGAGCCGGGGGCGGACGGCACATGGAGCAGCCTTCGCACACGCCGTGCCAGCCTGGCTCCCGCCGTGCGGGGGGGAAGGGAGAGCCGGGCTCCCGCTGGCCCCTCGTCCCCTGCCCTCCGCCGCTGTGGGGACGGCTCGGTGAAACCCCGAGGGGTGGCTGGATGCGACCGACCACGGTCGAGGGGGACCCGCACCCTTCTGCGGGATGAAGTCGCAGGCGCGTGGCGATGAGCGCCGTAATGATGACGGAAAGTCTCGCTTTAGCTTCGAGGGGGTGGTGGGAGGTTGTGCCATGGCAGGCAGGGCCGGCGCAGGACCGCGAGTCACGGTGCTGCCGGCGTGCCGGTGCTCAGCCCAGTGCCAAGGCGGGCGCCCATCCCCGCTGATTCACCCCATCTGCCCCAGACGGGGGCTGGCACCGGCGTGAGTGCGGAGCGGGGCAGGGATCGCCCTGCCTGTGGCTAAGAGAGCCTGGGGTGAGTTTGGAACGTTCATTAACGTACCTCTACGATCAGTCCCAGCTCCGGATGAATTTGCTTTCCCACAGCAGCAGTGCCAGAGCCGCAGCCCGGCCTGGGGCTCCCACCCATCCCTGCCCTTTGAGTCACCGGGGATTAGGACTTAGTAACTTTTAGAAGTTTTTAAGCAAGTATTTATCCCCCCCAGTAATGATTATTGTTAAAAATGTGGAGCTGCCCCATTTGGAAGATGAAAGTTCAGGGACCGAAGCAGCCAGCACCAGCCCTCGCCGGAGAGCCTGCGTGCTCAGCTTCCCAAGGAAACTCCTGCCTGCAGTCGTAAAAGTGGGGTGCCAGTGCCCGCCGTGTGCCTGCGCCTGTGGAAGGCAGCGGGGACACAGGAGCCATCCAGGAATAACCCTGGGAGTGGCCGATGGCCAGTCAGATCACCGAGACCTGCGCGCCGGAGCAAAGATGGTCACGGTGATAAGGCGTCTGCAGGCACTGGCTTCCTCCTGGGCGGCTCCTATCTGATGGAAACTGCCCGTTTCCCCTGCGCCGGCTCCGCAAACCTCCCAGCCCTGGCGCGGGCAAGGTCACGCGTGAAGGTCCCTTGTGTTTTATCCTGGTTTTGTGCTTTTGTTTGTTTAAACTTCCTAGATCATGGGCGATAACGGGGGAGAGGCGGCCGGCAAGACCTCAAAGCTTCGCAGCCGCGCTCCGCTCCCCTGGCACGGGGAGGCTCTGGGTGCCAGTTGGGTTCATGATGCAATTGGGGTTGGTGACGCAATGGGGGGGCGGCGAGGTAAATCAGGCCAGGCCCCATAACTTCGTTAGGAAAGAGGCTGCAATGCCAGCCCGCACGCTGCCTGCTGGCAGCTGCCTCCGCCTGCCCGCGGGAGCGGGTCGCCGTGCCGGGGGCAGCAGACGGGTGAAAGGCAGGGATGGGGCTTGGAGGGAGAGGAGGGGGACGGGAGGAGCGCGAAGCTGCTGAGAGTGGGGTGGCTGAAAGAAAACGACCCCGAAGCGGCAAAAGGGGAAGCGGCGCTTCCGCTGCCCACAGCCCCGGCGGCCCCACGTGTCCTGGGGGAGCGGGAAGCGCCCAGCCTCCCCCCGTGGGAACAGCCCCGCTGCCCGTGTCCCAGCGCCTGCTGGCGCGGCATCTCAAGGGCCGCAGTGGGGGACGGCGGGGATGTGCCGGCAGGATGCACCGAGCAAACCCCCTTGGCCCACCCCAGCTCTGCTCCATGCCCGCAGTCGGGGCAGAGCATCCCTGATGGGGTGACCGTTCGACAGCACCCCCCAACGCCGTGTTACACCCTGGGGGAGAAAACCTCCCCTGCCCTCCAGCGCAGCACCCCAAAAGTGTTGTGGCCAGCACCAAATAACCAGGGAGACCCTTGACCCTGCCGTGGTGCTCCCATCCCCATGAGGGTTGGATGCTGGAGCGGGAGGGATGGCCGAGCACATCAAGGTCATTCCCGCAGCATCTCTCCAGACCATTCCCACCCCCGGCACCATCAAAGCAACCGGCTGCTGTTCTGCCAAAGGCCTTTAGACGCTCGAGGAAGGAGACATGATGGATGTCCCCCCGCCAGCTGCAGCCCAAGGGCTTGGGTTTGCCTTGAAAGCCGGGAAACCGGCGAGGGAAAGAACCCGGCGAAGGACAGGGGCGGGAGGAACAGGCTGAGGGAGAGCAACCAGGATGGAGCTGGGGCCCGGTGTGCGGGAGGAAGGGAGGCTGGCCGTGGATGTGTGCTCAGCAATAGGAAATGCTTTATTAGCTGGGAGTGGTGGAGAGAAGCCAGGCAGGAAGAGGCAGTAATAAGAAACATTTTTTTGACTTCTCCCACATCCAGACCACAGAGCGCTTGCCAAGCGGCTGCGTTCGGACAACGGGGCCGCCGAGCCGAGCCCCCAGGGCCAGGACGGGGACGGAGACGTTCCCCCGCCAGGACAGGCGACGCTGAGGCTGCGGGAGCCCCCGCGGTGCCAGGACGGGCAACGGGAGGGGAGCAGACCCATGAAGCTCCTCCAAGCCGGGGTGCACGGCACGGAGCAGAGCTGCCCCGGCTGAGCCACACGCGCCGCCTCTGAGCTCGGGACCGCGGCAGGGAGAGTCTCGCCAGGGCCGGGCAGTGCCGCAGGCACCCGCGGGACGCGAATGCTGTAGGTGAGTGGGGAAGCGCCGCGCGCTCACGGGGTCTGGGGCTGCACCGAGCTCAGCGCTTCCCTCCTGGTTTACCCCAGTGAAGCTGAAATCAGGATTTGGCCCCATTTCCTTCGCATTCGGTGGGACGCCGGGGTTGATGTCAGTGTAGCAGAGGCTGGAATCGGGGCTCTGGCAGAGCCGGGGGCATAAACCTGGATTTACACCGGTGCAGTAGTAGCAGGATCAGTCCCCAGGTCCTTGCTAAAGAGTTGAAATAATACGCGGCTGCTACCGAAAGCCTGGAGCTGACATGGGAAATGGGGAATTTGGGTGTATTTTGAAAAGGCACGGGGAAAAATGAGGGAAAGTTGACAGCTCCGCTAGCCGGGGGCTGGAGTGAGGGCGGCAGGGCACCGATGGCAGCGGTGCCATAGGACGCGCTGCCTCGACGCACCCCTTCTGCAAAGCCAAACCCTGGGTCCCTGTGAGGAGGGGTGGGCGAGGAAGAGCCAAACGGCTGCTACAGAGGCTCCGTTTTGAGAACAAAGTGCCTAAAAGCGAAGGTGGTGTGAGCCGTGCCGTGGGACCTCTGCCCTGCTGCCAGCGTTCAAACCCTGCCGCAAGGTCGGGGCAGGAACGCTCCCCTCCTCCCGGCTCTGCATGAGGAGCCGCGTGCGATGCCGGCCCCACGAAGCGATGAACGTGAGCCGGGTTTGCTGCTCTCTTTGCATCTCTCGTTTATGGCACAGCGGTGCCTGTCGGTGCGAGAGGGGCCGGGGCGGCACAGCCCACCCGTGGAGGTCCCTGAGCTGGGAGTTGCATCCATCCCTCCCGCACCGACTGCACCGGAGGGTCCAGAGGATGCAAACAGCTTTGCTGCATGCGTGACCAACCTGCAGCTATGGGGAGGAGGGAGGAAAACCTCCATCCATTGCCTGAAACCAGGCTGAAGCCTTGGGAGTCCGCGGCAAAGCTCTTGCCACCTCTGACGCGGTGTCCATCCAGCTCTTCACACCTACAGCCGGTGCTTTCAGCAGCCGGCACATGACTGGTTCACCCTGCTTCGCCCCAGCCAGCACCAGCACTGGTGCCGGCACTGCCCGGCCAGACGGTGCAAGGGTCTCCACAGTGTCTGGCTCCCTGTGAGAAGGCGACACAGGGGAACTGAGTCACGAGCCGCATCCTGCGGCGAACCCCCCCCGGGAGCAGCAGAAACCGCAGGGGAGGGCGGAAGCGCCGGGATTGCAAAGCTCCGCCGAGCCGCCCGGTAAGAGCAAGGGATCCTCCAGCTGTCCCGCGTGTCCCGGCAGATCACAGCCAGCCACCCCCGTCCCCAGGCTCGCACCACCTCCCGCTCCGTCTCCCCCCAACAGCCCCTTTGCTTTTCTCTCTGCGGGGTCGTGGGGAAATTCCCCTTCCCCAGGGCTGCTCCGGAGCCCCCTGGCCAGCCAGCGCCACGGCACGGCTGCCTATTGCTCCCAGCTGCTTCTGCCAGCACCTGCACCCCCTCCGAGAGGTTTTAACTGGGGTTTTTTCCTTCTCCCGATGCTGCTGCAAATCCCGAAGGATGGAAGGATGTAACACGGCAACGTGACTTGCCATCACCCCCCAGCCAGGCTGGGGAAGACGCTCCGGAGGGTGCATGAGCTGCAGCTCCGGTGTGAGAGACAAGGGAGGGAGGCTGGGGACAGGGATGGGGACACAGGGGCTGGTTTGACCCGTTACAGAAGCCCCCAGGATATTTCTCCCGCGGGATGCCGGGGACAGTTCTGGGTTAAGGTTTGCTCTCGGTTAGCACCAAAAATCCCTGCGATGTTGTTGCATGTACAGCAAAGTTTTGGATGAGGCCCTGACCGCTTTGTGTTTCATGGCAAAGATCCCGCAGCCGTCTAATGGCTCGGGATTTTATGGAAGTGCCCCCCAAGAAGGGAATGCACCACCAAGGGGTCTCGGCTCCCCTTTAAAAGGATGCGTTTTGTAGCACTTGGGATTGCAAGGAAAGGCGCTGTGTCTGGGAGCATCCTGGAGGCTCGGGGAGCTGCAGCCCAGCTCCAGGGGAGTTTATTTTTTAAAACAAAGCCGATCCCGGGCCAGCCGAGGGACCGGCTGCTGCTTCAGCCAGAGATCAGCCCGGGCATCGCTCCTGGCATGGGACACCCAGAACCAGATCCCGCTCCTGCCCTCCAGCCCCGGGACCCGGTCGCCGTTTCCTCCCCGCAAGCAACAACCAAGCAAGCTATTTTGGGGAGGAAAAGCCCGTTTTACACTGCAGTCGTAGCCTGTCTGGGTCAGCCACGTACACGTGTGCTCTCAAGGGCCGGGCTTGCGTGACTTCGCTTCCCCATCAAGGCCAGAATCTAAACAATCTTGATTCCTGTCCCGGCGGCCCTGGGCAGGGCTCCTTCAATTGCAGGAAACGGAGACTTTGGCGTGTTTATGTCGGGAACCACGAAGAATGAGCCGAGGAGGGGCTCGGGAGCCCCAGCTGCCGCTGGCCGAGCTCTCGGCCATGTGAAAGGGGCAGCGATGCCGGCAGGGAGAGGGGCGGGGGGCAGCGCCAGCTCCGCCGTGTTTGGCTTGGCAGAAATGTCTCTTTCACAAGGAAAAAAAAAAAAAAGAAGAGAAAAAATAGCAAAACTTCCCCCAAAGGCGCAGCTGGGGAATTTTTGGCTGCCCGCAGCGCCTCTGCTTGTGTCATCGATAAGCTCCGTACAAAAGCCCCCCTGGGACCGAGCCTTGGACCGCGGCCAGCTGCACCCGGTGGCTCCAGCGCCGGTGGGGGAGTGCACTGCAGCGTGGGGGCTTTAGGCTCTGTCCTGTGGCATGGGTCTTGCCAAACCTGGGATCTCCGGTGGTGCCGTGGCATCACCACGCTCGCCATGGCTGCTGAGCCCACCGGCTCTGCCGCCGGCTGCGTTTTTGCAGTGCGGGAGCCACGGGAAAGGTGGGAAATGCCAGAATATGGATGGCTGGGATAAAGGAAGGATGTTGGGGCAGCATGCACGTGGCGAGGTCCCTGTTCCAAAGTGCTCCCGAGTGCCACAGGGCCGTGTGCGGTGTCCCGTACCCCAGTCAGGAGGTCCCCCAAGCTCAGGAGGTCCCGGGCATATGCTCTCAGGAAGGGCTGTACCGGGACGTCCGGAGCCAAACTCCGCTTGGAAGCAGCACATCCTACCTCGCACCGCTCCGCCCACCCTCTCCCTCCCCGCCGGCCTCCATCGCTCGCCACGGCCCCCCAGTTCCTTCCCAAAGCCCCCGCAGCTGCCCCCGGCCCGGCAATGAGCCCCTCAGGGGCCAGGGGCTGCGGGGGGCTGCGGTGGGCTGCGTCTCACCCCCCCTGCCCTCCGCAGGAAGATGCCGTGCGGAGCCTGCGGCCGGGTGGTGCTGGTGCTGCTGACCCTCTCCCTCGGCTTCGCAGCCGGTGAGTACCAAAACGATGCGGTGAAGGCGGCCGGTGCCAGATGCTCTCTGCCACGCACAGGGGGTTAAAATAAGCCCTCGGCTCTTTGGGAACATCATCGCTTGCTCTGCTCAAAATAAACTGCCACAGAGGGCAGCTCATTCAAGCTCGCCTCGAGTGAGAACCGAGGGAGGCAGGGCTCCTCGGGGACCCGCACCATCCCCAGCGAGGGGCTTCTCCCTTCTGGGACAGTGACCTGTGTCCCAGAGAGGATCTCAGCTTAATTAATTACGGTTCATCAAGTGCTTTGACGTCACTAAAGGGGAGATGGGAAAAAGGCTTGCACGCACGTGCTTTAAAATGTGTTTTTTCCCAGGGGTGATGGTGCTGATGGTGGGGAGCAAGGACGAGCTGGTCGTGATCCCAGGGGAGCACCAGGGTGACCTGGGGACAGATCCAGGCTGGGTGCTTGTGCAGGGAGGACCGAAGCAGTGTGGCTGTGCTGGGGAGGAGCAGCAGAGCTCATTGGGGGGACGAGTGCCCACCGGGTCCCCATCCTGCCCACGGGGCCACCAACCCCCAGGGCTTACTGACCCAGCCCCACCACTACCCCATGGCCCTGGCACCAGGCAGCTTTTGGGGCAGGGGGGCGACAGGCGCAGGAGGGGGGCTGGCCACAGCCATCCGTCCCCTCACTGCCGTCTGTCTGGCTGCCCTCGCGCTGAACTCGTTGATTCCAGGAGAGATATTTTCTGCGCGAAAGGGCAGAGCTAAATTGGGAGGTTGGGAACGTGGCCGCCCCCCATGCTGCTCCGGCACTGCGGCGCGGGGAAGCGCCTTCGGGGCGGCCGGGGAAAGCTTCAGGAAAGACCCCAGGTTTGGCACCCAGCTCCGGAAACGCAGCATCCCCGCGGCACCCGCTGGGGAGGCACCAGCTGAGTTTGGGGCTTTTGGTCCCATCCTGGCTCCCGGGACCCGGCTCCCACAGGCGGCCCCAGAGTGGGGCACTCCCACTTCCCCTGGGACCCCGTGGGCAGGATGTGACCCTGTGTGCTGTGAGCCAGTGCATCCCAGTTAATCCCAGCTGGTGGGGCTGGATGCACAGCCCCTCCACTGCCTTTCCGGGGGTGCGGGGATAGGCGACCCTCAGCTTTGGGGCTGGCACTTGGGTCCCAGCCAGGAGCAAGCAATTTTCCAGGAGGTCTCAGGATGGGCTTCCCTGTGCTGAGCACCCGCAGCCACCTTCTCCAGCCCGGACCACGGTGGTCCCAGGCTGCCCGCTCTCGAAATTTGGTTCAAGTGTCTTTAGGACAGATGTCACTGTCCCCAAAGCTGCCAGCGCGCCCCAGCCTGGGCAGCAGGGCGGCCCCATGGCGCAACGCACCCCCTCCTCGTGCCCACAGAAGAGCTGCTGTGTGCCTGCGACGTGCCGCACTGCAGCCTGCCCACCTGCACGGGAAAGGTGTGCTTCGTCAGCAAGAGGAAGGAGGAGGGGATCATCACCCAGCACAGGGGCTGCTTCTCCCAGAACATCCTGGAGAACTGCCGCACGCCCGTGACGGAGCAGTACGGCACGAGGTGCTGCGACTCCAGCATGTGCAACGCCGAGCTGGAGATCTTCCTGCAAGGTACGGGGGCACAAGTCCCCTTCGAGGAGCCGGGGGGAGAAGGGCAGAGCTGCCCACCCAGCTGGAGATGTGGTTGGGTCTCTAGGTCATCCCCCTCCTCACTCAGCACCTCCAGGGTCACCCTTTCCCAGGTGGGACAGGGCCAGCGAGATGTCCTCAGGTGTCCCTTCTTGGGCTGTGCCTGCAGAGCTGCCATCCATGGGGTTGACCCTAATGCAGAGCCACCCTCCCCAGGTCCAAGCCCAAGCACCAAGACCTCCACCCTCCCAGGTCCACCTTCATGCTCCCATCCATTGTTTCCCCTCCCAGGAGAAGAGGCCCTAGGAAAGGCGCCTTCCCTGCCCAACCTCCTCCTGATGATCTTTGTCCCGCTGCTCGCCCTCCTCGTCCTTGCGGCGCTCATGGCACTCTTCTGCTGGAAGGTGGCCCAGCAGCGCCACAAGAAAAGCGACATGGGAGACACAGACCTCATGCTGAAGGCATCCATGGTGGGAGACAGCACTTTGGAGGTGGGTGCGCTCCGGGAAGGACCCAAAATGCCCCTGAGGCGCAGGAGGGAGGGACATGCCGGGTGTGGGGTGGCCATTGGGCTGACCCTGCTGCCGTCCCGGCTGCACAGGACTTGCTGAACGACGACTGCACCACAGGCAGCGGCTCGGGCCTGCCCTTCCTCGTCCAGCGAACGGTGGCTCGGCAAATCACCCTCGTGGAGTGTGTGGGTAAGGAGAGCAGCCGGGCACAGGGGGAAGCTGCCCCGGCCCCCACAGCCAGTGCTTGGGCATGTGCCAGACCCCTTTCCCCCAGCAGCCAGCGATGGCACCGCGACACCAGACCTGGGAGGGGGGATTGGACCCAACCATCTCAGCCAAAATGCCATAGAGACCCCAAGTTCTCCCCCTGTCCAGCTGATGGAGGAGGGAGAGAGCGGCTGGGTGGGTGGGTGGCAGTTGGCCAGGGTCAATGGACCCTGCGCCGCTCCGTTGCTCTTCCACACTGGGAGCTGGGTTCATCATGCTGGGTGTGGGGAGGTCGCTGGGGGTTGGAGGGGCCGCGTGACGCAGTGCCGCGGCCGTGGCAGGCAAAGGACGCTATGGCGAGGTGTGGCGAGGCATGTGGCACGGGGAGAGCGTGGCCGTGAAGATCTTCTCCTCCCGGGATGAGCAGTCATGGTTCCGTGAGACAGAGATCTACAACACCGTCCTCCTCCGGCACGACAACATCCTGGGTGAGTGGGGGACCGGGGGGGCCGGGAAGCAGCTGCATGGCGGCTCCATGGTCCTGGCTCTTCTCCCCGTCCAGGCTTCATCGCCTCTGACATGACGTCAAGGAACTCCAGCACCCAGCTCTGGCTCATCACCCACTACCACGAGAACGGCTCACTCTACGACTACCTGCAGAGGACAGCCCTGGATGTGGAGACCTGTCTGGGGTTGGCCTCCTCCATCATTTGCGGCCTCGTCCACCTCCACGTGGAGATCTTCGGCACCCAGGGCAAGCCCGCCATTGCCCACCGCGACCTGAAGAGCAGGAACATCTTGGTGAAAAGCAACCGGCAGTGCTGCATCGCGGACCTGGGTGAGATGGGGGGCAGGATGCAGCACCCAGGGACGTGGTACCCCAGGGATGCGGTACCCCAGGGATACGGTGCCCCACGGATGCAGCATCCTGGGGATGCAGCACCGGCATGGTGCTGACCGGGGCCGGCATCCCTCCAGGGCTGGCCGTCATGCACTCCCAGGGCAGCGACTACCTGGACATCGGCAACAACCCCCGGGTGGGCACCAAGCGCTACATGGCCCCAGAGGTGCTCAGCGAGCAGATCCGCACCGACTGCTTCGAGTCCTACAAGAAGACGGACATCTGGGCGTACGGGCTGGTGCTCTGGGAGATCACCCGGCGGACGGTGGTGAACGGTGAGCGGCTCCCAGCCGGCTGCCGCGCTCCCGGCTCGCAGCGAGGCTCCGCGCTCGCTCCCTCCTTCCCTCCTTTTTATGGGTTTTTTTTTTTCTTTCCCTTCGCCCAGAAGATTAGCTGTAAATTATAAACACTGTAATCTAGTGTCAGCACCCGGCTCCCTGATTAAAGGGCCCATTAGACTCAATCAGCTCTTTGTTTGTTCAGCACTGATTAGAAAACAAGCAGCGTCGAGCGCTGCCTGGAAGCTGGCCACGGCCAGGACCTCCGGCCGGCGGGGCTTGGCTCGCAGGGACGGGGACGGTGACAGGGACAGGGTCCCCCACGCTGCGGAGGAGCCTCCTCAGGGCTGCCCGGCCAGCGCCGCTCACTGCCGGCAACGTCCATTAGAAGCATTAATTAAATGGTGGGCGCTGGCGGGTGAGGCAGGCGGTCCCCCCGAGGCGCAGTCTGGCCAGGATAATCTCATTTACTGCCCCGGGGCTCCTTCAGATTAAACATTTACTCCGAATTACCAAAGCCATGTGCAGGGACGACCTTCAGCCAGCTGGTTTTAACCCTTCCAGGCACCCTCGCCCTCCGGGATGGGCTGAGCGGCCCCTGCACGGCCCCAGGGCATCAGGGACAGGGGGTCCAGGGGACCCCGAGGTTCGGGGGCCACCCCCGGAGTGCAGGGAGCTGGTGGGTGCTCAGGGCAGCCCAGGTGAGTTAAACCCCGCGGACACACAGACATATGGAAGCACTAAGCGGAGATTAGCTGGGCCAGCTGGCAGGCTCGCCATGGGGCTGCCCGATGGAGGTGTGGGGCTGCGAGGTGGCATCGGTACCGGGAGCTGGTGCCGGTGCTAGAGCTGGTACTGGAGCCGTTGTTCATGGTAGGGCTGGTGCTGGACTATTGCCAGTGCCGGAGCTGGTGCTGGAGCCACCAGCGGTGCTAGAGTCGGTGCTGGAGCGGGCCCCAGCCGCCCCATGCCGTCCCGGCGAGGTTCTGCAGTGCAGCCAGGGCTGGAGCCGTGCACCCCACGGGCGGCATCACCGCCGGTGTGGTGGGGCAAATCACACCGGCAATTCCCGGGGCCCCACGTGCCCCCAAGGCAGGGTGCCGGTCGGTCATGCCGGCTCCCCCGGGCCCCCTGTGATGTGCAGGCTGGGGGATGAACCCTGTGCCCCCCCACCGCCTTCACACTGCCCCCCTTCCCACAGGCATCGTGGAGGAGTACCGGCCGCCCTTCTTCGACGCCGTCCCCAGCGACCCCAGCTTCGAGGACATGAAGAAGGTGGTGTGCGTCGACCAGCAGACCCCCGTGGTCCCCAACCGCCTCTTCTCCAACTCGGTGAGTCCAGGGGGGGCTGCCCCACTCCCACCGTGAGCCAGACCTTTGCTCCCCACGAAACCCTTCAATTTTCCCCTCTTTTTGTGCCTCCCCCAGGTTTTGTCGGCATTGGCGAAGATCATGAAGGAGTGCTGGTACCAGAGTCCCTCAGCCCGCCTCACCGCCCTGCGGATTAAAAAGACGCTGAAGAAGCTGAACAATTCCCTGGAAAAGCCCAAGCCGGAGCAGTGAGCGCCAGGCACGCACCAAAGCCACTCGCGGGCTGCACTGGGGATGGCGGCGAAGCCAACGCCAGGACGGCTCCCGGTCACGGAGGGGGTTTTGCTCGCAGCCCCTGCCTTTCCCACCCCTCCTTGCAGCCTTTTTAATTTGCAAGGAGGGAAAAAATAGGAAAAAAAAAAAAAAGCAAGGGAGGAATCTTCCAGCCCGATTATAAAAATATCCCCCGGATCCGTCATCCGACGCCGGCCCGTCTCGCCTGCCCGGCGGGGATGGCAGCGGGTGCCTGGGGCTGGCAGCCCACCCTGAGCCCCCCCGGCCAGACGCCACAGCCAAGGGGTGAGCAGGCGCCAGAGCCGGCACCATCCCCTGCCGCAGCCCCCATGCCCAGCCGGGCACCCACCCCATCGCTGGCACCCGGCGCGGCACGCAGGCAGCGGGTGCTGCCCAAACCTGCCTGCCCGGCACATTGGCAGCGGGGATGCCGTGGGCTCAGCGGCGGCAGCAGGAATTCCCCGGCAGGCTTGCGGTGCCCGGCACGCCTCTCGCCGGAGGAGGTCTGGATTTCGCTGAGAAAGGATGGTCCAGGGACAGCGTCCCCCTGGCCAGGCCGGATCCGTGCCCCGGCACGTCTTGGGGCTCCCCAGGATGAGGAGCCGCCAGGACTGAGCACGGCCCGAGCATCCCCCATACCACGGGGACCACCGAGACGGGGGCTCCCGCAGCCGTGGTGGCCTGATCCTTCCCCGACGAGCAACCAGCAGTCCCGTTTTCCAAGCCCTTTTGGTCTTTGCCATCGTTTTGGTGTTTTCCGGGGTGTCTTGGTGCACCCTGCAGCCGCCTACAGCCCGCACCGCTTGCCGCCATCCCAAAAACCACCCCACGTTCGGGGCTGTTCAGATGAGACCAGGATGTTCAGCAGAACCAGCTTTGCGCCCTACTCCATAATTATTTAATTATTAAGATTTAATATATTTAATAAAACGTAAAGCTATTTTATCACTTAACAACTGCCAAACCTCCCCCATCGGGCAGCGGGCGATGTGGCAGGATGAGACACTGGCGCTTCTGCATGGCTTAATTTATTGCTTCAACACCGTGTAGCTGCCGTGTATTGCTCCGGCACCGCCGGATCCCGCAATAAATCTGGCTCCAGCCTCGTGCCAACCCTCTCCCTGCGCCCGTGAGGGGCTGGGGCTGCACCGGGGCAGGGGCTGGGGCTGCACCGGGGCAGGGGCTGGGGCTGCCAGCCCTCCCGCTTCTGGGGGTTTGCACTGCCGATAGTCTGGGGGCGAGGGCGAAACCCCTCTGGGATGAAAGGGGAGCTGGCTTGGGAGAGCATGGCCATCCGGGGGGTTTTGGCTCTCGGGGGACATTGACCTTTGCCGGAATATCCCCGCGCCTTCCCGGCTCAACCCGGCACATCGCTGCGGCCACCCCGGGCTCGTCTCACCCCGCTCCCAGTTAAGGACTGGGAGAAAGAGGTCAGCAAAGGGCAGCTGCCAGCCCTCGGCCGGGCTGGCACCAGGGCGAGGGGTACGTAGGGCTGCACAGGGCAGGGCCTGGGGTGCTCAGCCCGGGGTTTGGGGCGCCCTGCCTGGCCGGGGCTCGGTCCCCACCACGCACCAGCTGCTCCAGGCCTGTGGCTCGCAGCCCCCTGCCTGCGCTTGCCAGCCTCACGCTGCGCCCCGACGCTGCACACTCACACTGCACACACACACACACCGTGCACACTCACGCTGCACGAAGGACACGCGCTGCACACCCCCTGCACACCCACAACACGCTGCAGGAGGGCGCACTGCACGTGCCCCGCACAGCTCACGGTGCACGCACGCTGTGTGGACCCCCCGCGCGTGCACGTTGCACACACCCTCCCAATGGTGCGCAGCCGTGCACACACACCTGCACAGCCACTGCACGCAAGCACACCCACACACAAATCCTGCATGCACACACACACCATTGCACGCTTACACACACACAAATCCTGCATGCACACACACCATTGCACACTTGCACACACACAAATCCTGCATGCACACCATTGCACACTTCCACACACACACACAAATCCTGCACGCATGCACACCATTGCACACTACACAAAATCCTGCACACACGCACACCATTGCACACTACACACACAAATCCTGCATGCAAGCACACCATTGCACACTTGCGCACACACAAATCCTGCACACACACACACCATTGCACACTTGCACACACACAAATCCTGCATGCATGCATACCATTGCACACACACCAATCCTGCACGCACACCATTGCACACTTGCACACACACAAATCCTGCACACACGCACACCATTGCACACTTGCACACACAAATCCTGCACACACGCACACCACTGCACACTTGTACACACACCAATCCTGCACACACGCACACCATTGCACACTTGCACACACACAAATCCTGCATGCATGCATACCATTGCACACACACCAATCCTGCACGCACACCATTGCACACTTGCACACACACAAATCCTGCATGCATGCATACCATTGCACACACACCAATCCTGCACACACGCACACCATTGCACACTACACACACAAATCCTGCACGCACACCATTACACACTTGTACACACACCAGTCCTGCACACACGCACACCATTGCACACTTGCACACACACCAGTCCTGCACGCACGCACACCATTGCACACTTCTTCTTTCCCCCCCCCAGTTCCAGCTCCGTGTCGGCCGACCCGCGCCTGGCGGACCCTCCCCTTTAAGACGCGCGGCGCGGGCCGTCCCCTTTAAGGCTTGCCCCGCCCCCAGGCCGCGCGCCGGCGCTCGCCCCTCCCGCAGGCGCTGGCGGCCGCTCGGCACCGAGGCCGCGGCGCTCGCCATGGCCGCCCCCCCGCCGCCGCCGCCCTGCGCCCGCCGACCCCCGCCGTTGCCCGCTGCCGCCGCCGTCCTGCTCTCCCTGCTCCTGGCCGGGGCGCTCGGCGGGGCCCGCGGTGAGTGACGGCCCGGCCCGCACTGGGCACAACATGGCGGCGCGCCGCCCCGCCCCCGCCCGGCGCCGTGAGGGGAACCGGGGGGGAGGCGGGGGGCGCTGAGGGGAACCGGGGAGGAATCGTGAGGGGAAGCGGGGATCGATGAGGAGAACCGAGGGGGGAGGCGATGCGGGGGGCTGAGAGGAGCGGGGGAGGGGGGGAGTGTCAGGGGCGAGCCCGGGCCCGGGGGTGAGGTCGGCCCGGGGGGGCTGTGGGGCAGGTGAGGGGGGGGTTGAGGCCCGGGGTGAGATTTTATGGGGTGTCGGGGGGGGGGAAAGGGGGTGCGAGAGGGCTTGGGGGCCTGGATGGAGGTTTCCTCTAGGCTACGGGGAGGGCCCTGAGGGGTTTGGGGTGGGGTGTGGGCAGGCGGCCCTGGGGGGGGGGGCAGAGGCGGGTGTTTCAGGGTGGGGAGAAGGAATGGGGGGGGGGGATCCGTGGGGTGGGGGGGTCCTGGGAGGTGGGGGGGGTTTCTGGAGGCATCAAGGACTTCGTGTAGGGTTGGGTCTCCGGTGTGTTGGGTAGCACCGAGCCCCCGGGGCGGGGGTCGAGCCTGGCCGGGGGGGCTCGCAGGGGGGCATTTGCCGGGGTGTGTGGTGTGAAGGGGACCCTTGAGCTTGTTTGGGGGGGCCATACCCTCCACAGAGGGAACAGTTGTGGGTCTGGAGGGGCAGCAACAATTGGGGGTGGGGGCTGGAGAGCAGGGGAGTCCTGCGGTGCCAGGGGATGCTCCGAGGAGGCACACGCTCGCCTTGGCTTTGGCTGGGAAGAGAACTGGGAGTCTTCCAGCCTGTCTTCTGGAGATAACGAAGGAACCAGAAATTTATGGGCTTTTCTCGGAGTGAGGAAGAACTGGGGGGGTCTGTGTGCGTTGGGGTCCTGGACGCGTGGGTCACCGGCGGTGTTTCGCAGCCCCAGGAGGCAGGGGCTCGGCGTGGGGCAGGCGCTGGGAGGGCAGATCAGCCCCGGCGTGGAAAGTGCCACCATGTTGCTGCTGAGCCTCGATCAGACCTCGGGAGTTTGTGGCCTCTTCCCATCGGCCTATTGACCTGGCCGAGGGGGGGGCTCCGGCAGCCCCCCATGCACCAGAGATTGCAGTGTGTGCTCTTCAAATCTGTGGGTTTGTTGTTTGGTTTTTGTTGTTTTTAAGAAACCTTTCTAAAACCCTGTGCCTCTGGATTGTAACAACTGTAAATATTTGTTTAGAGGGAGATGAGTGAGGGAAAACTCTTTGTTTCGGTTGTTTGTTCTGTGGCGATCCTTTTGCTTTATCTGGGGGGGGGTGCAACTGCTGCCGCTTCTTGGGGGAAGAGCAAGAGGTTATCAGTTCCGTGCTTTTAAAGAGATTAGCCCTTTTCCCCAGAGCTGGATGGGCCCAAAGCATCTCAGAGCACGTCCTGGCAGGGACAGAGGACAGGCTGGTGGCAATGGCCTCTCCAGCGTCCGAGGCTTTGCCACGCAGTCCATCTCTCTGTGGCTATCGGGGGCGATCGCTGCTTGTGTAACGCAGGTACCTGTTCCAACAGGAACCGCACTGAAACATTTTTCTCCTCCCCAATCCTCTCGCCGTTCGTGTTATGTATTACCAACCGACTGTCAGAAGGTAATAACTTTGTGCGTGCAGATCTGGACTTGTTAGCTGCAGAAAATGGCTTTAAACCCCACTAGGGCAGTAGGTTAGGGGTGTATTTGCAAGTCCTGTTGAATCTGGTAACGCAGATGTGCTTTAGGGGAGAGTGTCTGGGCTTTGTTTTAACCTAAAGTAAAATCCAGCCTTAAGAAGGTGTTTCAGCTTTTCTGTGATAAATGGCAAAGCAGGACCAAATGAGACTCAGCGCACGTCTGCTCTCAGGCTTTCACTTCACATTTTGTATACAGCTGGTGTTTATTTAAAAAAAAATAAATAAATAAGCAGGAAAGGGCCAATTGACTGCGTGTATCTCCTGGAAACTCGGATGACTATCAGTGCCTTTGATATTGGGCTCTGTATGGCTGGCTATTGTTTCCGCTCAGTATGCACTGTACGTTTTTGTTCGTGCTGTCCAGTAAAAGGTGTGAGCTCAGCCTGGCTTCAAGGGCGCGAGCGAGCCGTGTTTGCGGAGCTGGGAGCAGGATGGCAGGGAATAGGGACCCTAAACCTGTGAATTGTTTGCTGCTTGAGCAGCCATGATGCACACTCCGTGTGCCTCCTCAGCCAGCAAGGGCTGCCCTTACTATTGTGCTTTATACAAGAGATCTTAACAGCTGCTGGTTTCAGGGTAGGCTGGAAAAACATCCGAATTTCTGCAGTGCTTGGGAGCTGTGAACCTCTGTGTGCATTGGTAAACAGAGTAGAAAACACCCCCCCACACTCCTTCCTTTAAAAAAAGGAAAAGGAAAAAAAAAAAAAGGTGCCTCTGCAGCGATTGTTACAGGGTGGTTGTAGGTAGGCTTTGTTTGCGTGCTTGAAATAAAGCAAAAGAATACTGTGGGGAGCGATCTTGGGCCAGCAGATTTTATTATTAACACCTGCTTAAAATACTTACCCGGTTAAATCAGGCAAACTCCGCGTGGTCCATAAGTTATATCCTACAACTTTCCAAGAAAGACTTCTCTAACTGGAAATTAAAAACAGTGTCCAACAAGCATTCTTGAACTCCTTCAGCTCCTTGGCCAGACAGCTCGGATTTTTTTTTCCCTGGGTACGCCGTCCGCTGCCAGTAGTGGATGCTCCGGAAATCGCTATTGCGAAAGGAGTGAAGTAAAACGTCAATTCTGTTAACAGCAAGCAAAGTTCACTGGGTGTTGACCAGTGGAAATATGTTCTCCACCGCACAGCCAGCACGGTTATCTGAGCAGACCGAGAAGGAATTGCTCGTCTCGAGGGAGAAAGCTGCGATGGTATTACACGGATAAAACGTTCACTGGTGCTGAGCTTGTAGAGTCAGACCCTTGAGTGTGAGCAGTTGTATGGGGTGGGAGACCTCTTTTGTCCTCATTATTTAAGCCACTGGCTTTCCAGCCTCCCTTCTCATTGACTGTGGACCCATGTATTTATTTTTTCATCAGGAAAGCGGACTTCACTGCACGTTAAAGTCCCTCAACAAAGGCTTGGTTTTCTAGCGCTTGCTGCTTTCTGTGGGCTTTTTGGAAGTAACCTGTGGACTGCTGGGTGTCGGAATGTAGACTACACATTAAACAACTTGTTATTTAGACTCTGAAAAAGCATGTGCCAATTGCCTGAGAATACACAGCATCGGTTTTAAGTCTTGAAAGCCATCAATAATGACCTGTGCATCTGCCTTGCCATGCAGCTGGTTTGCAGGACTTTCTTCCACAGTACTGGTATGGTATGGGTGGCTCCTAAACTGGTTTCCTAGCAAGTTAAAACACAAAATAGGTGTCAGACCAGAGCCTGGAGAGGGAGTTTGGAGCCATATGTCTGTTTTCTGAGTTGAAGAGCAACAGCAGCAGCAATGTCAAGGCTTCTTCTAATTAACCTATTAATGATGAGACTCCTGTCAATTCGCTTTTTTAAAATTCATTTAGAAGCTCTCCTTTTGTGTTACTTGAGTGGATGCAGAGAAAGTTCTTCGCTTTAAAAGTGAGAGCACGTTCTTCCTGCCTTTATTTTTTTTCCATTTAGTATATGTTTTCTAGTCAGCCATGATGTGTTCATGTCAGGTTCAACCTGTGCCAGGGGACTGCAGCCAGCTTGAAAAAGTTGGAACTCTTGTTTCCAACTTTAAATATCCTAGTATAATTTTTAGTTTCTGGATGACTTGCGTGAAAGTGTTTTTTTCGTAGTACTTCGCAGCTAATTTTAACTCTGTTTCATTTAGCAGCAGTGGGTCAGTAGATTTCTTAAGCACCAGCAAGGAGCAAAAGAGATGTTGAGATCTTTGAAAGTAGGAGGAGAAGTTGATGGGGCAGTGAGATGTAGGAAGGATATTCAAGGTGGTGGTACTGTATCTACAGAAGAGCAAATCTGTACTCATTTCTTCAGCTCCTTTGTAAGGAAACAGGGGCAGTGTGAGCATCCAGAACTGGCCTTGCACTTGATTTTGGAGACCGTGGGTGTAGGTGAGCTGACTCTGGGGCTTGGAAAAGATACTGGTGTGCTATACAAGGCGGGCATTTTGGACTTGGGGAGTATCCTAGAGAGGGATGTAGGGATCCCAGTTATTGACGCCAGGCAGCAGAAGAATCAAGGTGAATATAATGGATCTTTGTTTTTAAAGTCTTCATCAGATAGCTTTGAGTGTCCTCATCCCTGCCTTTTGAAAATGAAGCCCTGGTTGTTTTCTTGAAGCACTGTTCTTGGGGTGGTATGGTTGAACGAGGAGCACAAAGGGACTCCTGGAACAGACCTCTGCTCCCTTGCCGCAAGGGAATGGATTTTATTCCTAACCTGCTCTTGGGCAAAACACTCTGTGATAAAGGTTATTCTTTATTTATTTCGGCACAGCGTATAGCGAAACACTGAAAGGTATTTCTTTCTTCCAAGCATGTTTACACATGTCCCTCTTCATTATAGCATCTAAAGAAACAGCAGAGGTACAAACCCAATTGTTTTCCATTTCTCTTGCTAACATTATGCTGCTGCAGCATTAAAACATCACTACCAGATTGGGTCTCATTAAGTTAGGTGCTGTACAGAGACATAATAAATTGCAGCTCCTGTTCCAGAGCTTTATAAAGGCTCAGAAGTCAGGGGAATCATCGTTCTTCCAGCCTCGGTTCAAACTGTTGAAAAAGAACAGCAGCTTACAATCTCTGCAAAAATCTGTTTATCTGGTAAATATGTGGGTGATTATTGGCAATTTTACCAGTGATCATCTTCAGGTTAATTATCTTAATACATCTTGATCAGGTAGCGTTTAGCCCTGAGAAAATGCCATCTTGCATAGCACAGCTTCAGGAGATTTTGGAAAATGTATTCCAAAAGGTGGTTAACACCATTACATTAGATTTTGCTGTGAAACTTTCCCCTGTCTAGCTGCAGAGACATCTTGACACATGCAATCCTGTGTGAGAATAAATATGTGTGAAACGAGCTTAGATAGTTGCTGAAAAAAAAAAGCAATGTTCTTTGGCTGTTGGAGCTTAATATTTTAGTCTCCCTGGAGCCTAGAGCTCTAACCCACGGACACCCCCCCGTTTGTTTGGATTGACTTTGCAAATCCACGTCACCTTTAATGGGGGAATTTGGTACAAGAGGGCCTTCTCTTGTTTTCCTCTCTGCTGTAGTTAATGCAAAGGGATACTAATACCTCTGTGACCCCGGTTCCTGCCGGGAACAATCCTGCTGCCGCCTGTAACTCATGACCCTCGCTGGGTACCTTGCGGAGAGCAGAAGCACCTCTTGGGCTGAGGGTGGTCACTTGAAGGAGTACCCGGCCCAGTAGCTGAGCCCTGGTCTGCGTTAGTCGAGGATCAAGGAGAGTTTGGCTTTTGGCAGTGCCGACTGACTGCTCCGGTTTTTAGGAAGAGCGGTGAGGACCGGCACCGGGCTGGCTCGCTCCTGCGATTGATGTCACGACCACCTGCGCTCTGCCTTGGAGTAAATCGCAGTGAGGGTTTGCTTCAGTGTAAATACCAACCTGATCCATCTCTTGAGTGAGAACAAAGCTTTCATTCTGAGGATCTGCAGCTTAATGTTAGGCTTGTTTAAACAGCTTCTTTAAAGGGTTGGGTTTGTCTCTGAGCAGAATGTCAGAAAGAGCGTGCTGAGCAGATAGAGCAGACTCTGCTGCCAACTTCTGTAGCACCTTTCATGCAGACTCATCCCCAGGCGTTCTGCGAGAGGGGAACTCGCCGCTCCGGCTGTGTGAACTGTTCTTTTGTTTTCCTTTGCCCCTTCTATTTTCTTCAGTCCAGTCAGTTTATTAAGTAGATTATATGTTTTGCTCAATAGGAGCTTTTCTTCCCAAATAAAAAGAATGCTGTTGGCATGAAAAATGCTTTTATTCACTCCTGTCTCCATTTGCTTCGCCCCAGGCGTCCCCGGCTGCTCTCAGGAGCACCCGAGAGATGCCTGGCGGGGGGGGCTCTGCATACCTGTCCGTTTTCTGACCCCCACCCAAGGGGAAACAACAGTTGCTTTTTCCTGGCTTCTGGTGTTGCTGATATGAGAAGAATTTTCCCTTCTGGTTAATCAAACTTGAAATGCTGGACCTGCGCGGGTTGCCCTGTAATTCTCCTCTCTGCCGGAAGCTCCCCAGTTCCCGGCGAGCCCCGGTGCAGACAGGCCTTTCCTCCCTGGCACGGCCGGTGCCTGCAGGAGCGGGGCCCTTCTCGCTGCAGCGCTGGCAGCCGGCAGTAGGTGATGCTTAGGGAGGATATGGCTGTGTAGCTTTTTCGTAATAAAAATAAAGACAGAGTCGACTCCTGGCTGCACGAGGGAGGCTGGAGCTGGACTTCAGCTTCTACCCAAGGATCTGACCATCTTCCCTAAAATTTGAGTGCCTACCTGCAGCGCAGAGGTTATGGACTGGAATAGCTAGAAAGCCCTGTCAGGGTCGCTCATGAAAGGTGTAGCAGAAGTACATACGTGTGCTGAAGGCTTAATTTTCTTTGTTCATGCAGCCCTCCTTACCGTAGGGGTTTTGGAGGTGCTAACTGTAAGAATTGCTCTTAAAAAAGAGCAGTTGTCTCAAAGGGGGAACAGCAGCTGACAACACTGCGAGGTGAAATGAGGCCGTGCACTGTGGGGCATACCCCTCCTTAGCAGGAAACAACTGCTTTCTGCACGGAACAGATAAGGATCTTCTTACTCTGTCCCTGTGCACTGGGGCTCTGGTATCGTACCTTGCAGGTAAACTGATTTCTTTTTTTTTTTTAATTCTACAAATGAAACTGAGCGGATACAACCAGCTCCTCTGCTTTCCTTCTCAAAGGGATGCGTAGTTTCAGGCCAGATACTTCAGTAAGAAGTTTACAAAACCAGTTTTATTGGTGCATTTAAGTGTTTTGTTTACTTCTGAGCTTCTGGAAGCGAAACTGCCATAGCCTAAATCTTGGGTTTGAGACCTTTGTTCCTCTTAGACTCATTTCTGAGTTCAGTTTTGCTGTATCTAAATCAAGTTGAAAAGACCATGATGAAACACGTGTTGTTTAAATGTTTTTAATTTGTATCTTGAGTTTTGATAAAGTAATAAAGGAGATGCTTTAAAACACTATTTCCTTTTAAGTATACTTGAAGGTAGGAATGTGCCCTGGCTGCTCTTTCCTTTCTCATGTTTTCATAAAAACTCCATTATAACCAACCTTTGTTCCCCCAAGTGTGCACATTTTTCAGAAGAATTGTCTTTTCTGTGCTCTGATGACCACTGGAAAACGGTGTACTCGGAGCTGTTTGTCAAGCTGAACATTAGTGTTTTTTTTTTTCTTTCATTATAACGTTTCCCCTTAAAAGCTGCATAATCGATGGGTACGGTGCCCTCAACCCTTCTCAATATGGTTCAGTCTCAGGGTCTTCCCTGAGAAATGGTTGTCCATTTTCTATTCTATGTCCCTTTTCCTTGGCCTGTGCTAAGCACATAGTAATAAGCTACATTTGCTCATGATGCTTTTTAAAGATGTCTCACTGAACAGCTCTTCTGCGTTTTACTGGCTTTTTACTGCTTCTGCAGTTTTGAATCTGTTGGTTCAAAACTCACCAGCATCTGCATTTAGCCTGTCTGAAATACTGCAGCCCACCTTTGAGCTGTTAAGCAGCTCACAATAACAGCTAGGAAATGAAGAGCACAGTGTCCAGAGAGAATTAAGTGAATAGTAATGCAATTAGCCTAACCGATTTACCTAGGACACTGGAGATAAGGCATAATGGGTGTCTTCTTCCTAAACGAACCCTGAAGTTGATGAGGACCTGCTTGTTTTTCGTTAAGTTCAAGGTGACGTGCCCCCAGCAGCATAACTCTCCGCTGCGCTTTGGACCGTGTGCTGGCTGGGAGCAAGAGGCTCTTCCAGTGCCATGAATATACTTGAATGCTGATGCTCCTTAAATCTGCTGGTTGCCAGAGATGGTGTGACTGAGGGCTCGGCATTTCCCTTGCCCCACGGGAAGGTGGCTGACACACACGAGTGTTGACAGTGACTTTCGTTTGTGTCTTTAGACCGAGAGGGTACAAGCGGACGTAGAGGATTTAGCTATTGGACTGGGGAGAGTTAACTGTGGCACTTGTATCTTTTTAAAACACTTCTTCAAACTTTCTCTACCTGAAAGACCATTTCTACAGCGGGTAAGTACATGTTTCTGAATCCCTCCGGGGAGGCTGAAAGATCTGATGAAAGCTGAAGAAAATACTGCGTGCTGCTAAACAAGCCCCACCCTTCTTCTTGACATTGTTGTATTCGCTCTTTGTTCCCAAGGATGGCGATGCCTGGGGATTTGCTTACAGTTCTTCAGGCAGCTTGAGAAAAGCACAATGACAGCTGGGAGGCGGAAAAATGTGGGAATCTGCCTTGGAGTTTCTCCTTTGCTCTTTACCCAAATAATCTTCACGGTGAGCAGGCAAAAAGCCAGGAGAGTATTTGACCCAAGGTAGTGTCTCAGATCAGGAAAGCAGTTACTAAATAAGTGACTGATCTAGTTGGGTGTAGCACACTTGGCTTGTGTAGTCGGTTTGAATTGGTTTTGTTTTGGCATCTGCCAACTGCTTGTTGTCTCCCACGAGCTGGGGCGGTCGTCCCTCACTAACCCGT
The DNA here is from genome assembly GCF_965638725.1 of Aptenodytes patagonicus. Lineage (NCBI taxonomy): Eukaryota > Metazoa > Chordata > Aves > Sphenisciformes > Spheniscidae > Aptenodytes > Aptenodytes patagonicus. The sequence continues at coordinate 557,805 of NC_134975.1, forward strand.
AACGGGCAGCTCGTCTTTGGCGTAGCTGAGGAAGCCTGGACAGGCAGTTCAGGTGAAATTGAGTCTGTCAGTATGAGTAATTGTTGTTTTCAATTTGAATTCTGACCCTAGGTTGGGTTGGGAGTGGATTTTGGTAAAATCTAGTCTAGTTTGCAGGGATGACTTGGGTCATCTCTGTTAGTGGTTGCAACAGGGGCAGGAAAAGGGCTGCCTGGGCAGTCATCTTCTGGAAAGGCTCCTCTGCTTCCACGTTGTATTTTGTGCTTCAGTTGGGTTTTTGCAGGTCTGAAATACTGAGTGTGACTTGTTCTGTTCCTAAAGTCTAATTCCTGAGCCTAAGAATGGCCCGTTCCCTCTGAAATAGGAAATTTAAAGAAGAAAGTTTTCTCTTGTCTGAGCATTTGGTCTCTGGTGGGTTTTAAGGAGGTGGTCTTGTTTTGATTTCTGCAGCTTTGACATGTTTGTGCTCCGACTGCAAACAAGCAAACTCCACGTGTGAAACGGACGGCGCGTGCATGGTCTCGGTCTTCAACCTGGATGGTGTTAAACATCACGTTCGGACCTGCATTCCTGAAGCAAAATTGATTCCTGCTGGGAAACCCTTCTATTGTCTGAGTTCAGAAGATCTGCGTAATACTCACTGCTGCTACTCTGATTTTTGCAACAAAATTGACTTAATGGTTCCCAGTGGTGAGTAGAGAGCTAAATAAATTGTCTGTTTGAAGTGGGGAGGAGAGAAGCTGTCTGTTTGGGATAGGGAATAAGGAGTTCTCGACCCTGTTTTCACTTCTTCCCTTAGGTTGCTGTGTGTTTATTTCCTTGATCTGTAAAGTGGAAATAATAACAAACTACTTCAAATTAAAATGTGAAGTTGCTTGAACTCTCCTGTGGCCAACAAAATGTCACCAGATGATGAGGTTGTACTTTAGGGTAGGAGAAGCTTCCAGAGTTGGGAGTTTTTTGCAGTTTTACTGCGCTCAGTAGCTCCATATTATGAGGCTCCTCTCACCTTATCAGCCCTGCTGCTGGTTTTCTCACAGGCTCCTGAAAGCAGCAGCAGCAATGTTCACCTGCAGTTAAATATAAGCTTCTGCTGCATGATGCTCTGTGCCTGCAGTGGCCTGAGGGCACGGCTCGGATCCCTTTTCTGGCATTTTTATCAGATAGAGTGGCTTTCCTTCTTCTAGGACTGGAGATCCTTTCAGTGATGAGCCATGAGTATGGAAACCCGGCAGCAGCTTCAGAGTAAAGTGTGTGGGGTGGAGGGATCCTGAATAGGCGAAGAGGAAGCAGCCCTGCCTTTGAGGGTGTGGGAAATGTCTGCTTCTTTCTAATTCCTGGGACAGAGAGGGCATGCAGTACTTCCTCATACCTCGTTACTCTCCGTTTTGAGCTAAAGTGGGTCGTATGAAGACTGCAGTATCCATTTTCCTTGGGTGCAGTGGGGAAGTCTTATTTGTTCTGAAAAAGACAAATAATTGTTGACTTCAGGTACCAGTCTTCACTGGTTGTTATAGGGAGAAGGGGAAAGAGGGAGAAACTGGATGGTTTTTCTCTGGAAGGTAAAATGCAGGCTGTTCTAGCAAATTCAGACCAGAACAGGCTCCCGTCCTCTTTTAAATAGCAAGTGCCAATAATCCCTGATCCCATGATTGAAGCACCATCTTCTTTTGGGGGTTTTAGCTGTGGTTTGCCTGCCTGATGACTTGATCAGTCCCATGTTAACGCTGTTATTTGATGTGTCCTCTACCATCCTGGAACAGCAAGCTAAAATTGTCCAGGCTCTGAGAGGATAATTAAAACACAAGAAGAAAGTCCTTAAAGAACACTTATGAAGGAGTGATAATTTTCTAAAAGTGTCTGGTTTTCTCCTCCCTTTCCTCTCAAGGACACCTGAAAGATAACGAACCCCCGTCGAGCTGGGGTCCTGTGGAGCTAGTGGCAGTGATTGCCGGACCTGTCTTCCTTGTGTTTGTTGTCATGATCATAGTCGTCTTTGTTTTTCATCACCACCAACGAGTCTATCACAATCGTCAGCGGCTGGACGTGGAAGACCCCTCTTGTGAAATGTGCCTGTCAAAGGATAAGACCTTGCAAGATCTAGTCTACGATCTCTCCACCTCTGGCTCTGGCTCAGGTATTAAGATATGACTGGAAATGACGAATGAGAACTTGTAATTTTAATGGAGTAGTCTGTTCTGGGCTCCTGGTTGCCACAGCTTTGCACGGCTGGGAGGCTGTTGCCTCGTCAGCCTGTTCATGTTGCCCCATCATGAGTCACGTGGAGGGCGTGTTTTAAATTCTGTCATGCAGTAGGCGCTGTAACCTCGGCCCCGTGTCAGTGTTCAGTGCTTAGGTTAGGTAAGAGCAATAGTTCAACTCCTCCGTAACTGCTGATGTGTAAAAATAGATTTGCGTAGCTTTCCTCCTTTTCTGCAAGAGGATAACTCAAACGGCTACGTCTATTTCAAATTTAGCTCTGGAACTGGATTTGGGTTGGAAACGGACATTGGCTGCTAACCTGTGGGTTGTTGGCTTTCAAAGGAGGATGCAGGATGTCACCTGCATCAAAGCTGGCAGGAAAATGGGAAAGATCCCAGCAGCTGAAAATTCTGCAGTGTGCAAATACTGCATTTGCGCAGCCCATTTCATCCCAAAGAATCCTTGGGTCTTCTGAAGTGGACGATGTACAGCATTCACTTCTGTAGCACTTAAAAGAAATCATCCCCAGAATAGATAGGGAAGTCATTGTTTTATTCATGACTTTGAACTATGAAAGCAGTTAGGTTAAAAAAAGAGAATTTTGCAGCAGATGGAAACCATAGGATAATCCACAGAGGCAGAGAATATAGCAACCTGGTATTTGACCAGGGAATAAACCTTTAGCACCACATCTGCTATATATAAAATGTTTTGGGATCTCTTCTGTACGCACTCTCAGCAGGTGAGCTCTGTAGCTTACGTAAGAGGTGGCAGCTACATTAGGACTCCTTTCTTAAGAGAAGTTCTGGTGGTTTACTGCTTTTTAGCAGAGTCCGTCTTCAACGAGTTCCACTCTTTGCATATTCAGGCTGAAGTTGCTTTGATCTGCCATAGAGCAGAAGTTCCCCAGCTGCTCTGTGCCTAATCACTGGCGGTTTGCAAGCTACTTCAAAGTGATATGCAGATGCTGCCCAAGCAGCCAAATGGCACGTCCTACGCAGGAGCTACCACCATTTGCTGGTTTGGGTCTTGCTTAGGCTGCTGGTTGTTATCAAATGTAGAGCCTTCTAGGTTTGGTGATGCTCTACTTCACACTCTGAGGTTTCAGGAGTTTCTTTTGCTGCAACAGGCATTCGTTCCTTCAATTTCTTGTCCGTAGGTTTGCCGCTTTTTGTCCAACGGACTGTGGCTCGGACAATTGTCCTTCAGGAGATCATTGGTAAAGGCCGCTTCGGGGAAGTGTGGCGTGGCAGGTGGCGTGGAGGTGACGTAGCTGTAAAAATCTTCTCTTCACGTGAGGAGCGTTCCTGGTTTAGGGAAGCGGAAATATATCAAACCGTTATGTTGCGACATGAGAACATCCTGGGATTTATTGCTGCAGATAACAAAGGTAAAAAGTGCCTCAGTCCTGAGAGCGGAGACTTCACCAGTGTGCTGCTCTTGGGAGTTGCATTTCTTCGCTAGGATTTACAATTAAATGGTTAGAGAAAACTGTCAGCATGCTTTTCAAATAGCTACGTATTTGAATGTTTCTCGCCAAAAGATGGTAAAATTACTGCTGTTGCTGAGAGGCGCGGTGGTGCATCAGCTGTAGCTTACAAAGTCGTGTTTTGCCTTAAAGTTCTTCACCTTATTTGCCCCCAGGTTGGCTGTTGAGCTGCAGCCTTACCCAGCAGCTCTCCTCTGTACCAAAAAGACAGGGTGCGACATGCTCGATGGTCGTGTGCTGTCCCTGCGTTGTATCTGTCTGAGCACGGTCTCTTTCCTGCTGCAGATAATGGAACATGGACTCAGCTGTGGCTTGTCTCTGATTACCATGAGCACGGATCTCTCTTTGACTACCTTAATCGATACACAGTGACTATCGAGGGGATGATCAAGCTCGCCCTGTCTGCTGCTAGCGGGCTGGCCCATCTGCACATGGAGATTGTGGGTACTCAGGGTAAGAGCAAGTGTGAAAAGGTGCTGGGAATTCTTGAGGGGAGAATAAAGCAGAATTGACAAGGGGGACTGATGTGATGCACAGAAAACACTGGCTGAGTCGGCCCCGATTCATCTGGTCAGTATTCACCAGAAATAGACTGATTGCTTTGGCTGGCTGCAAAGTGGGTTAGCTTTGCGCTAGCTCCTGGTAGTTATATCAGCATTTCACACCCCCATCCTAAAATTGGTGCTAGTTGGGTGGGATGTTAGCGCAGGCAGCAGCAGAATTATAAACTCCTTACGTCTGCATCAACGTGTCTGATGACTGGGACGATGGAGTTTATGTCCCTCTTGAGGCCTCTGGATGCTACTGCATCAGCAGTGCCTTGGGAAGCGTAAGTGGAGCCTTTGCATACCATGGGCTGTCAGCACTGCTCTGTTCTCCAGAGCTGAAGTGTATCCAAACAGGAAAATGTGTTGCAACACTGAGAGTTTTAACTAACGCCCTGAAATCCGGTACTGCCTCTGCACCAGTTTGACTAACAGATTTCACCAGACCTTGACCCCTGCTTCTTTTTATTTTGCTCTGTTAGGAAAGCCTGGGATTGCTCACAGAGACTTGAAATCCAAGAACATCTTGGTGAAGAAGAATGGCACGTGTGCCATCGCTGACCTTGGTCTGGCTGTCCGGCATGATTCGGTTACGGATACAATTGATATTGCGCCGAATCAAAGGGTCGGAACCAAACGGTAGGAGAACGGTGTTCTCGGCCAGTGGTTGAAGGCATCGGAGTGTGACTAGCAAATGCCTGAGCTGCTGGTTGAGCGCTGGTGAAATTCTCTGTCTTAAGCATTTCCAAGTGTCTCGCAGAGTGTCAGCATTGTGCCCGGATTGCTGTTGAAGGGACATCAGTACCTTCGTCTCCAGGTGCTGTCAAGCTGAGAGGTGTAGGCCAGCTATGTAAACTCAGCACCAGGGAGCTCGTATAATACTTGACAACAAGCTTGGCGTTCTCCAATGCCTTTTGGGGCCTGCTGTCCGGAGCCTGATGTGCTTTTGAACGTTTTTATCCCTTTCCCAACTTGCTATTTTTGAGTTCTTTTGTTCACTCTGTTAGACCATGGGGCCCAGTTCTGTTCTGATTAAGGCTGTGCAGAGCACAGTTTTGTCTGCTGGGAAACGCTGCGTGGGAAAACTTGCCATTTACTATCTTCTGGAGAATCCTCTCTCAAAATTAACATGCCGTTCCTTTTCTGTTCTGCAGATACATGGCCCCTGAAGTCTTGGATGAAACCATTAACATGAAGCATTTTGATTCATTTAAATGTGCCGATATCTATGCCTTGGGCTTGGTCTACTGGGAGATTGCTCGAAGGTGCAACGCAGGAGGTAATACCCTTCATGTGCTCGTGCCATTGGCTTGGCTTGCTCCTGGGTTTCCCAGCCTCGGTGTTTCTGTTGATCAGGTGTTCGCGAGGTTTGAGGGGAGCCTGGAGAACAGGGCTGTGGGAGGATATGTCCGTGTGTGTTGCTACCGAGGGAGTTAACAGAAGCGACCCGCGACTGCTGTTAAGACTGGCCCGTGTGGGGAAGTGGGGGTTAATGCTCTGATGGCTGATGTTCCTTTGGGTGGATTTTAAGGAAGTGGTGGTGCCGATTTGGTGGGTGACTTTCTTCCCCCGAATCAGTATAAATGAGTGTCTTGGCACACCCAGCTGCAGGCAGGAGTGCAGCACCGTGGTGCGTGTGACAGTCCTTCTGCCCTCGGCTCAGTCGAGATTCGATGACCCTGCCTCTGTGCTGGGAGGTGTTGATCGCAGCACGCTGACTCTCTTCCAGTTTGGGCAGCTGCGTTTTATTTCCCTGAATTTTTTTTTGTAAACTCAAATCCCAGATTCTTCATTTCTGTTCTAAATAACTGCAAAGTGTTGACGCATCTCAGCAATGAGTCATGTAGTATAAACCAGTATCAGTCTGCCTTCAGTGAGCACCGTGGTGATGATCCGTTCTCCCAGGAACTGCATTTCCCCTTCTCTGCCTTTCAGGTATCCACGAAGAGTATCAGCTTCCATACTATGACCTTGTACCCTCTGACCCTTCTATTGAAGAGATGCGGAAGGTCGTATGTGATCAGAAATTACGGCCTAATATCCCGAACTGGTGGCAAAGCTACGAGGTAAGGTCTACTTTCATCTTCACATCCCCTTCCTCCTCGGTAAGGTGAGTAAAGAGTAAGTACCGTAAGACGAGCTCCAGTTTTAGGAGGAGTGGAGGCTGTATCAGCGGCCAACCAGGCGGCGGCAGCCTGGCAGAGACCGACTTGGGGTCAGGGAAGAGGAGAGCACTGACATCTGCCGTTGTTTCTTGCCTAGGCACTACGGGTGATGGGTAAGATGATGCGAGAGTGCTGGTACGCCAACGGAGCGGCTCGACTCACCGCCCTCCGCATTAAGAAAACCCTCTCACAGCTCAGTGTCCAGGAAGATGTGAAAATCTAGGCTCTGAGCCCCAGCAGGAGGAAACTGCACAAAAGCTGCCATGCTAGAGTAGACGTGTGATGGAGGCCTACCTCGTGTTTCTGCCCAATCTACTGCTACCAACCAGGCAGCGTGACCTACAGGCTGCTAGGTGGGGTGACGGAGCCTATTGAATTGCTCTCTTCCCTGCTTGGGTATGAAACAATCAGAAACCTTTTATGATCACCTCCTGACAGCGTGAAGACTCGAGAGGGACTTAACCTGAGGGATCTCAGCCATGATCGTAACTCTTGTTTCTTTAATGGAAATCCCTGTAAAGTTCAGTGCGCGCAGTGCACCCGTTGGCAGTGTTTGAGGCCGGGGTGCTAGGTGCTGGGAGTGGGAAGGGAAAGGGAAGGTTTTCTTGCCGTGCTCTGAGGATTTTTCCAGGGACTGGCACGTTAATGCAGAAAAAGCATTTGCAAAACAAATGGTGCTCCCTTCTGAGAGGCTGAGCCTGAACAGTTTATCAGCTTCATGAAACCATTTCCCTCCTTTTTCTTAAGCTTGAAAAATTCTAAGTCGAAAACAGAACTCTGACTGGCTGTCAGTGTGCGCAATGGTGTATGCATGCGCGAGGTGCGCGTGTCCCCTGTGCCTGTTCATCTCCTTCCGTAGACGTGCAGTGTCTGCCCGTAGGGTGGCTCATCTCTGTTCGTGCTTTCTGTGCATGTGCAAATCTAGAGTGTCCTTTTTTTGAGCTGTGCGCGCTGGTGCTCTCCTTGTTGAGTAGTGAGCATTGTCTAGCTTGGACAGGCTGCTTAAAACCAGATCCTTAGCTCTCCGATGGGTGCTGTGGCCTTGCTGTCCGTACGCCGGCTGCAGGAACTTCCCATCAGGTTGCCTCACTGCCACCCCCTCCCTTTTTTAAGACAAAACAAATGAGGAACTGACTTCAGTCCTGGAATCCAGGCTTTTTGTCTTGAGCCCCTCGGGTTTGTAATTCTTGGTAGGGTGGAAAGAGAGACCTGGGGCGGGAGGAGATGCCACGGAGCTGAGATGCATGTCAGAGAGAGAGCAGGCACTGCGCCTGGCTGGAAGGAGACCAGGCCACGGGGAAATGCAGGAGACCGTTCTCGTAGGAACGCGATTCCCGAGCCCACCATCCAGGCACCCTCGCAGGCGTGCTCGGCAGCGTGGGGCAGACTTCTCAGGGCCTGAGCCGTGGGGGGCCGGGTGCCTGGCTGTGCTCTGCACCTCCCGAGAGGCACTCGGCAGGATCTGACAGCGGGGTGTGGGTTTGGAAACCAACGTCCATCTTTTTTAATATACATATATAAATATCTCATAATCTGGAAGTGGCTGTGTATAACTTGTGGGGTGGGGGGAACTGCATGAATTTTCTTTTGATTAAATGCCAAATCAGGGTGAAGTAGAGTTGGTTTGACTGTTGTCTGCAGCTGGGCCTAGCAAAAATGGAAGTAGCTGAGGACTGAGTCTGTTGTGCTGACTGCAGCGTTAAGGACAGTCTGGGAAGTGCCGGTTGTTTGGTGGTTAGGTCAGTATCTACGGTGTATAACTCTGAAGCCATAACTTTTAACTGGAGTGGTTTTGATTATTTTTTTTTATTATTATTTTATGGGAGGGTCTGGATTTTAACTTTTTTTAATATTGTTAATTCTTTATAAGAGAAGAAAAACAATCTATAATTATTACCTCTTGACCTGTTTGTTTGTAAAGAAATCACTGCAAAAAAAAAAGAAAAAAAAACCAAATGCACACAGCTCGATTTACACTGGAACTGTTTCTACTCAAACCTTGCGCCTGCTCTGTAAGGTGAGGTTTCATCTCTGCTCCGGCCACCGGGGTTAACTTTTTTTTTTTTAAACGCTCTGTTCTTGCTGTCTGTGTATCTGTCCGTGTGTCCGTCTTCCCCCAGACTCCCTATCTTGTCTGTGACTTTGTGTAAAGTGAGGAGTGTGGTTTTTTTGCATCGTGTTTGGAGCCATTTTGCATCCTCCCGTGGAGTTTAGCGGTCGGGCGGTGCAGAGCTGTCGTGGGAGGGCTGGCAGACTTCGGGCTGGTTCATGGAGCGGTATGGAGTGTACGCTTTGTGAATGTACAGCTTCCCTTCCCTTTCCGATTTGTTCTGACTCGCATCTCAGCCAGAGGTTACCGTGTGTCTCCAGTACCGTACGTCCCTTAACCAAACCCTTCTGCATTTAGAAACCGAGGTGGTGGGCTCTTCACAGATACCCTAAAGACTCTTCAGCTGCTGTAACAGGACCCTGGCGATGGCCCGTCCCGGCGGGTTGGGGAGGAGGTCTTAGCGACTGTGAAATAAACTGCCGTAGGAAAGCCCATCACGCCGGTAGGTATGTCTGCCGCGCGCTCCTCCATGAGCACTGCCGGCTCTCGTTTCTGAGTACGCGTCTCCCATCCCTGTTAACTGTGCAGGCTGCTTCTCGAGGACACTAAATCAGCTACGTAACTTGCACTGACTCACTCACCCACCCCTCCAACTGTAGCCACACATGCATCTGCCTCAGCGCTAAACCAAACAGCAGACAGCGGAGCGGTTTCAGACCGGATAAGGTTAGAAGGGGTGAGGGCAGGACAGGGTATCCCCTATAAGCAGGATTGCAGAAGAGAGCTTGTTTGTAGAGAGGTGCCATCGCGAGATGGTCAAAACGGAGGAGGATCCGAGATGGGAACGCTGACTATGTAGCATTTATACAGCACTTTTCATGCAAACATGTGCCAGGGAGGTGCAGTGCTTACTTAGCTGACTGGTAGCAAACATAGGAATCGCTCTCAAACGTGCCCGGCTCAGAGGTGGCTGCAGCAGCTGTGGAAAAAAAAAATGCAACGCTACAGGCAGTTCAGGACAAGAGGCCGACGCCGCAGCAGCTCAAAACGAGGAGGGGAGACGTCAGATACTCGAGGGCAAATCGTGTTGGGGAGAGGCAGAGGTACGGAGCTTGTGCTTCTCGTCTGTGGCGCAGGGTTAATCGGTGGTACGCTGGCTTCAGAACAGATCTCTTGGTACTTATCTGCCCCTTTTATTTGTTTGGTTTTGTATATTTTATTAGAAATGGACTGTAAAATAGCCACTTAGACACTTTACCTCTTCAGTATGCAAATGTAAATACAATGTAATATAGGAAATCTTTTGTTTAATATAAAACAAGGCTGTCGATTTCTGCTGTACATTATTAAAAGTTTGTTTTATTCACGTGAGGTGTTGGAGTCTCTCGCGGTTTGCTGCGAAGGGTTAGCTGCGGCGTAGAGGGGTAGGAACTGAGCGGCGAAGACTGGCAGAGCCTGTAGTCCCCCAGCCCCCAGAGACGTGCCTGGGGGGGGGGGGGCTTGTTCACCCACAGCTAAAATTATCTCCCTGGGAATCCTGCTCAGCAAATCTTCATGTTGAATATTCCCCTTATTAGTGGAGATGCAGCTTCCATCATCCGCTGCGTGCTCAGGAGATGCCTCGATCGTAGCAGAGGTGAGATGAGGATGTGGCAGATGGGGATTTCCAACCCACACGGGGTTGAGCAGCTGAAATTGGGTCTCCCTCTCTGGGGGACGGTAACTGGAAGCAGGAGGGGGTACGGCAGGCGGCTCCCCAGAGCATCCCCCTGCGTCTCCGCACACACGGACCCGCAGCTTCAAGGAAGGATAAATTTTAGTCCAAGCTGCCCAGCATCCCTATGAAATCCTGTTTGCTGGGAGGGCAACCGGTGCTGGGCAAACGGCCCCCGCTAATTCTCCCTAATTAGAGCCTCCCATAAATGAGCAGGTTGTGAGCGGATCAAGGGGAAAATCCGCCGGGGCCTGGGGTCCCCCGTGGGCTCAGACTGATGGCGTTGGTGGGGAGGGGGAGCCGCCATCTGGGCTCGCCCCTCCTCCCTTTCCAGCTTTGTCTGCAGCCGCTGCCGCGGCCCCTGAGGAACTCTAACCCCGTCCTGGAAATGGAGGCAGCGGGTGACTTGGGAGTACGCCTTTTTTTAAAGCAAAAATTGCCTTTACTCCTCTTTCAGGAAATGTGCTGGGAAAACAGGTCTGGGATGGCTTCGGCCACGGGGCCAAGTCATTACCTGGGCTGCCCGATTTTTGGGAACAGGACGGGACGTTCTTTTTCACTCCCTGATAAAGGGTCATGGTTTGGTGCCCTGGGATGGGTGGTGGGCTCAATCCTGTCCTTTCCCAAGCACTTCCCAGCTGGAGCGGCTCAGCTCTGGGAGCAAGCTTGCCTCCTGGTAACCCCTGGACAGCCTGTGGGCGGGTGGCTTGGGTGTAACGCCAGCGGGATTGTTACAAGCTGATTTTTTTGGCAAATTTTAAATAAATATCTGGGCAAGCACCTCAATTCCAGCTGGAAAATTCCTGCTACCTCCCAGTGCGGTGCAGTGAGGGGCTGCCCGGAGCCGTGTGCCGTGTCCGCAGCAGGCACCGCGTCTGCCTCTGGGAATTGTTATGTCCTCCGTGTCCCCGTCCTCAGCACGGGCAAAGCTCTTGCAGGAACGGTTTAAATCCTCCCGTCCGCTCACGTTGGGAGCACGGCCCGGGGCTCCGGCTGCCCCCTGCCTCCAGCTTCTGCCTTGAATTAAATCCTAAATGCGGCTCTGGCGGCGGGGTGTTGTCCTGTGGGGTGAAACAGCTGTGGGTGCTTGGGTGCTTGGCTGGAGCCAGGCTCCGGGGAGCGGCGGAGCCCGGCATCGCTTCTGCGCCAGGGAAACCCCTCCGGTTTCTCCCGTTATGGTCCCCAAGATGATCTCCGGGCCGATGCAGCCCCTCCTTGGTCCCCTGCGGCACCCCGCCCTGCGCCCCCAGGCCCCCGCCGTCCCCACGGTCCCTGCTGCCCCACAGCATCACCCCTGGGACACCCCCCCCCCCCCCCCCCCACGCTGGAGCCCACGGGGTCCCTGCGCGGGACCTGGGCCCCGGCTGGGGCGGTGCCGGGGGCGGGGCTTCCCGCAACTGGGCGTGGTTTAGCGCATAACGGGGCGTGGTTAGAGGCAGAAAGGGGCGTGTTCTTCACGGAGGGGGGGCGTGCCGGGCGCTGGCCCCGCCCCCCGCGGGCTGATATAGCGGCGCGCGGGGCGGCGCGGCCCGGCCATGACCCTGCGGCGGCTGCGGCGGCTCCGGCCGAAGGAGGAGGATGCGGCGGCGGCGGCCCCGGAGCGCCCCGGCCCCGCCGACGTCTACCGGGCGCTGGCGGCCGCCGGCGGCACCCTGCCCCGGGTGCGCAAGGTAGGGCTGCCGGCAGCCCCGGGCGCGGGGAGGGCGGGGGAGCCTCCCCGGTGCCCCCGGTTTGTGCACCGGGGCCGGTGGGATAACCGGCGCCGCGACCGGCAACGGGCTGGGGGGGGGGGGACCGGGGATGCGGGGTGTCCCCGTCCCGCGCGGCCACCGGTGCTTGCACCCTGCAGGGCTGCCCCGGCGTCTTCTCCTGGGCTCTTGTCTTGCCCTGGTGTCCTCCTCGTGTCCCTCCCTGTGTCCCGGTCCTGCCCCGGTGACCCCCTCCAGCCTCTTCTCCTGCCCCAGCACCTCCCCACCCCGGCCCCATCCTGCCCCAGCATCTTCCCAGTGTCCCCCTCTTGCTCCAGTGTTGTCCCCCCAAGTGTCACGTCCTGTCCCAGTTCCTCCCCACGTCCTGCCCTGCAGCCTTCGGGGTGCAGGGACAGGCCCCCACCCCAGTGTACGTGGCCATGTCACCGGGCCAGGCCTGTCCCTATGGCCCCCAGGCACTGCCCCGCAGGGAGGGCAGGGGGACAGGGCACAAGGTACCCCGGGGTCTGGTTTGGTGGGATGCAGGACCATCTGCCACCGCGCCCCTGGGAAAGCCCCTCTCCGGCGGCGCTGGGGCTGTCACCGCCCTGATGCTCCCCCCGGCCCCGCGGCACTTCCTGAGCGTCGGGGGGAAGCGAGAGCGGAGCCGACATCCGGAGCAGAAGTGGCTCTCGCGGCCGTGCTGGCGTGGGCCGGGTCACGTGCGGCAGCCTGGCTCCCACTCGCTGGCCAAGGCCACCGCTGGAGACATCCCCAAGGGGGCTGGAGCGTCCCGCGTCACCTTCCCATCACTGGGGTGACGTGGGGGCCCGATGTGACGGGCGGCAACTTTCCCTATGGTGAACGCACCCGATTCTGGTGGTTTTGCACTTAAACACCCACGGATGCATTCGGGATGGCCGGCCACGGGGCTGGTGACACCCGCGTGGCACAGAGCAGAGGGAGCCGGTGGAACCCGGCCACCACCAAGATGGGCCACGTGCCACTCTCGAGGCACAGCTCACGGTGACATCAGCCACACTGTGCCTGGGCTGCCAGAGTCCAGCGGCCGCGGAGGGGCATTTGGGGACAGCCCTGTCACCTCCTGCCCTGCGGCGAGGGTCCTGCAGTGCCCGGCCGGTCCCTCCGCCCGCCCACGCCTCCACGCCCTCCACAACAGGGACATTGTCTGGGCCGGGGGGGGGGGGAATTTTGCATGAAAAAACCCGACTTTGTGACCACAACAGGGCCCCTCTGTGCCCGGGCCCCCCCCGGAGCGTGGCGTGGGGTGGGGTGCGGCACGGGCTGACGTCAAAGCGTGGGGCGAGCGCGGAGCAGATGTGAGGGTGGCTTTGAGCACCGATAAAAGCCTCGTTATGCCCGGCTGGCTGGGGGGGGCGGTGAGCGCACCCGGGTGCTGGTTCGGTGCCGGCTTGGCACGACGCTCCCCTGGGATTCGGTGGGGTCCTGATGGCACAGCCCGTTTCGGCTGTCCCTGGAGGGGGGTGGCAGGGGGATGTGCCCCGGGACGGTGTCCCCTGCTGATGGCTCTCCCTCTGCCGCAGGGCGTGGGGTTCAGGTGGGCGTCCCCGAGCCAGTCCCCAGAGGAGCACAGGTAGGGACGGGAGACCGGGCTCTGCTGATGGGGGGGGGCATGCAGGAGCAGGGCTGGGGTTGGTGTCCCAGCGGGTTGGGGCTTGGCCCCCCGGACACTGATCCGCTCTGGACACCCCGTGGGGGCTGGAAATGGGGGTGATTTTATGGGGGAACCTGGGGTGGGTGAGAGCAACGATGGAGTCACAGCTCCCTGGGAGGCCCTGACACCGCCCCTGACCCGGACCCCACAGGGACCTTGCCTGGCACCCACAGGACAGGCTGTAGGGCTCTGGCCAAGGCCAGTTTTGGGGCCAGTCCTGTCCCTGGGGTCCCGACCCTGCCCAGCACAGAGAAAACCCAAACCCCGAAGCGGCGTTTCATTAGAGAAGTGCCCGAGGTCTCGGTGGGCGAGTTGGGGTTGGGGGGTGCCAGGGGCTCTGCCTTGTCCCTGATCCCCGTGTCCCACAGGAGGGTGGTGACGCTGGAGAAGAAGGCAGAGGAGACCTTCGGCTTCGAGATCCAGGTGGGTTCCGTGCCGAGCTGTGCCGTGCCGTGCCACGCTATGCCAAGCTGTGCCGTGCCGAGCCATGCCACGCCACGCTCCCTGCCCTTCCAGCCCGCACCTTGCTTTGCATCGAGGGTATTTTTAAATTGTCTCTGAGCCAGGGTTTATTTTTAGCTGTGACGGAGCTGCCTGGTTACCGAAGCCTCCCCCAGCCGTGATGGCGGGGGCGGCCAGGGGGGCCCCACCTGGGGCACAGCCAACCGGGGCGAGATCCCCCCCCCCCCGCCCAGGGCTGGTGTGCTGCCCTGCATCACCCGGCAGCAATTAAATGCTGCAATTGCCACCTCATGGCTGCTGCCTGGGGGAGACACTGGGGGTCGGGGAGTCCTCGTGCCCCTCACCGGCCCCCCTTGTTTCAGACCTACGGGCTGCACCACCAGGACAGGAACAGCGTGGAGATGTTCACCTTCGTGTGCCGGGTGCACGGCGGGAGTCCAGCCGAGGCGGCGGGACTCAAGGCCGGTAAGTGCATTGCTGGGGAGGCCAGGGGGGCCCCGGCAGCGGGGACCGGCATCCCTGAGCCCGTCGTCCCCCCCCCGCCACTGTAGGGGACACGATCACAGGGGTGAATGGGCTGAACATGGAGGGCGTCCGGCACCGCGAGATCGTGGAGATCATCAAGAGCTCAGGCAACATGCTCCGGTGAGCTGGGGGAGTGCGGGGGGTCCCAGGTGGGCCCCGGCCCCCACACTGACGGCTGCTGCCCCACAGGCTCGACACGCTCTATGGGACATCCATCCGGAGGGCCGAGCTGGAGGCCCGGCTGCAGTACCTGAAGGTGGGGGGGGGGGGGGCTGGGGGGGTTAGGGGGGGCTGGGGACCCCCCCCACGGGGTCCTCACCCCCCTCTGCTTCCCTGCAGCAAACGCTCTATGAGAAGTGGGGGGAGTACCGCTCGCTGATGGTGCAGGAGCAGCGGCTGGTGCGGGGTGAGTGGGGGCCGGGGGGGGGGGCTGTGGGGCACTCCCTGGCCCCCCCTGACCCCCCCCATGTCCTCCCTCAGGCGTGGTGGCCAAGGACCCCAGCATCTACGATACGCTGGAGTCGATACGCTGGTGCCTGCAGGGTGAGGGGGGGCTGCCCGGCAGCTCCCCCCGCGCCAGCGCCTGCGGCAGCGACGACTCCCTCTACCAGACCTGCCTCTTCGCCTCCACCGACTCGCTGGATGGGGACAAGGACGGGGACAAGGATGGGGACAGCGGGGGTCCCGCGCCCCCCCTGCCACGACCCCGGCCGGCCCTGGCCCGCAGCACCAGCCTTAAGTGCGGCGGGGGGCCGGGGGCCGCGGGGCGGCTGTGGGCCCGGGCCGGGGACCCCGGGGAGGGGGCGGCTGCCCCCCGCAAGGGCCGGCACAGCAGCTTCCGCCGGCGGCTGCTCAAGTTCATCCCGGGACTGAACCGGGCGCTGGAGGAGGAGGAGAGCCACCTCTAGCCGGGGGCACCGCCGGCCCCCCCAGGCCTATTTATTTATTTATTGCAAGGGGCTGCACGCCCCCCCCCCCCCGCCTCCCCGGGGGCTGCTGGAAGGAGCTCGGGGTCGGCCCCGGGGGTCCCGGCTCGGCCGCTGTCTGTGGGGGTCACGGCACCAAGGGACAGAGGCAGGCACCCTCCCCGAGGTGGCTCGCGAAGCCACCACTCATCTCAGGAATCGGTTCCCTCCTTGCTGGGGGCACCAGGGGGACTCAGCCCCCCCCCCCCCCCCTCCCCCAGCTCAGGGGGCCATGGGGGTCCTGCCTCCCGCCACCCCTGGGGCTTTTGTACCATGCCAGCGCGCTCGGCGCTCGCCAATACAGAGACTTTTTGCAGCGGCGTGTGGCTGTGACTGGGGGGGGCCAGAGCCCCGTGGGGATGGGGACGGGCTGGCTGGGGGAGGACGTGTCCCCCGGGGGAGCCCCCCAGGCTGCAGCTCCCCTCGGCCCCCCCGTGCTGCCGCCTTTGCCCTCCCGCCTGCCAGCTAGGCTCTGGGCAGGAAGGCCTCGGCGTCACCGATGTCACCTCAGATCCTTGTGGGCTCCCGGGGACCCCCGTGTGTCCCCCACCTGCCGCAGCCCCCCATGCCATGGGCCATGTCCCAGCGCTGCGGGGCCCCGGCCAGGCCCTTCCTGCCCCGCTTCCTCCGGCAGCCGGCGGGAAGCCGGTCCCGCCCCGAGCCCTTCCGGCTGCGGGGGCCGGGGTGCCCGCGGGGAGCAGGACGGGCACGGGGGTCCACCCCCCCTCCCTGTCCCGTTGCCCCCCAGTCCCACCAAAGCAGCACCCGGAGGCCTTGGGGTGCACAGAGTTCCCCCCCCCCCTTCGCTGTTGCAGTGAGCACCCACGGGTGCACGGGGGTGGCCTTGCACAAGGATTCCCTTGGACGAGGGTGGCCTTGCACGAGCGCTCCGTGCAAGCACCGAGAGCCCACAGCCCTCTGCCACAGACCTGCGGGGGAGCGTGGGGCTGCGCTCTGTGCCTCAGTTTCCCCTCTGGTTTATGCCCCTCTCTGGCTGGGTCACTGTGTGTTTGGGGAGCCCCGGGGAGCCCCAGCTCTGAGCTCCTGCACCCCACAGCCGGGCCCTGCGGTGCCCAGCCATGGCTCAGCCCCCTGGGACCCTAGGGCGTCTGCAGGAGATTTTGGGGATGAGAACCTGGGGGCACGGGGGGCTGCGCTGTGCTGCAGTGGGGCGTGCACGTGTGTGCTGCAGGGCTGCATGTGCATGCGTGTGCATGCTGCAGGGCTGTGTGTGCACACGTGTGCCGCATGCCTGCACGTGTGCACGGGACAGGGCCGCGGGGGTGTGCATGGGCCCGGCCGGCTCCCCGCCGCTCTCCTGCCTTGTCCCCGTTCCAGGACGGCTCCGTGCTTGGACATTTATGGTCTGGCTGACGGGGCCGCACTCACAGCCCCAGCTCGCGGCGCCTGCCCACGCGCTGCCAGGGTCGGGGCACCCCGTCCCCATCACAGCCGTCATGGGACCCCCCCCCCCCCCGCGGCAGCTGCCACCCCACGCGGAGCTTTTTTTAGCCCCAACCTGGGGCTGTGTGTGCCTGGGGCTAGGCAGGCGCCGGCTGGACACTGGGGTCACGCGTGGCACCGGCTGAGCCGGGCAGTGCCGATGGGGCCGAGGCTACGGGGTACGACCCGGGAACGCCCCGGAGCAGCCTGTCATTACCGACAAATATAGGCCCGGGGCAGGGAGCCAGCACCGGCCATGGGCACCCTGCAACCACGCCCGGACCGTGGGCACCCTGCAATCCCCCAACACCCACCCAACCCCAAGCACACGGGGCCTGGGGGTAGCGGGAAGGGCCGGCTGGTGGCCACCGTGTCCTTACTGGGGTGTTGGGGTGGATCCAGCACCCCTGGGCCGGTGCGAGCCGGGGCTCCCCCCACACACCCGGTGGCCTTGCTGGGGTGACCGGGCTCAGGTTTCCTCCCCCAGAGCCGGCCGGGCCCTGCGGCCTCTCCCGGGGTACAGCTAATCCCGGGTGCGGGGGCCACCAGCGTCACCCTCCTGCCGCCGGCAGCACCGCCACCGGCTCGGCCACCAAGTGAGGGGTGCGAGGGAGCTGCGGCCGGCCGCGGTCTGCGACCCCGGTGGCTCCGGGACCCCCCAGTTGGCTCCTGGACCCTCGACAGCTCCAGGACCCCCGGTCTGACCCTGCCCCGGGGGGCTCCTGGCCGTACCCCCGGGCTGGCACCGGCTGTGCTCCCCGGTTGGCACCGGCTGCAGCCCCGGGCTGAGCCCCGGTACCGGCCGCGCCGCTCGCGGGGACCCCGGAAGGTCCCGGCCGAGACCGGGGGATCACCGCGGGGGCGGCCCCGGAGATGCCGCGGGATCCCGGGGACGTCAGCGGCCAGGTGTGACGTCACGGGGCCCCCGCCTGGGGCGGGCGGCGCGCGGGGCCGCGCGGCGGCGGGAGCCGGGGCCGGAGCGAGGTAACGGGCGGCGGGAGGAGGCGGCGGCGGCGCCCGGCCCCGGGCCGTCACCCCCGGTACCCCGGAGTCCCCCCGGGCTGCCGGTGCCGCACCCCCCGCTCCCCTCCGGTGCCGGGCTGCCCCCCTCGCCGCTCCTCGCGGGGCCGGGGGGGTCCCGTGAAGCCGGGCAGGGTCCCGGCGCCGGGGGTCCCGGCAGCTCCTTCCCGGGTCTGGTCCCCGCCGTGCCGCCCCGACGCCCCGGGGATGGGCCGGTGCCCGACACGCAGCCCCCGGCGCGGGCTGCGGCTCCCGGGGCACGGCGGTACCGGCCCGAGGGCTGCTCCGCTCTCCCGGCGGAGCCGTGCCGGGGGGGAGCTCTGCCGCTGCGGGGGGCATTGCTGGGGTGGCACTAACCAGGGTGGCACTAACGGGGGTGGCACTAACGGGGGGAGGGGGGACACATTGCCCGGGCTGCCCGACCGGGGTGAGGGGACCGGGCACGGCGGGTCGGGTCCCCCAAGATTCCCGGTTCGCCCCCGGGAGCGGGTACCGGGGGGGGGTACCGGGTCCCTCTCCGCCCGTCCCCCTCCCTCCCTCCCTCCCTCCCGCCGGCCCGGCCCGGCCCCGCACGGCTGAGCTCATCTTTCCAGCCCGCGGGCGGTGTTCCCGGCGCTGGGCGCCCGCCAGCAGCCGCCGCTCTTTCCATCGTCCCGGCCAGGGTCTCCCCGCGGGGACCGGGCGGGGGGGAACGCGGGCGTCCCGCCTCCTCCCCTCCCGGGATCAGCCTCCCCGGGCACCGAGCGGGAGAAGACCGGGGGTACCGGCACCGGGGACGCCGAGTACCGAAGATACCGGCTCAGATGGGCACTGGGCATAGCGGCACCGGGGATACGGGAGAGCACCGGCGATGGGGGCTCCGGGGACAGCGGCACCGAGGGGGCACCGGGGATGGGGGCTCCGGGGATAGCGGCACCGAGGAGGCACCGGGGACGGGAGCACCGGAGATACCGGCGCCGAGGGGGCACGGGGGATGGGGGTACCGGGGATGGGGGCACCGAGGGGGCGCCGGGGATACCGGCCCCGGAGATATCGGCACCCAGGGGGCACCGGGGACGGAAGCACCGGGGGATGCCAGCACCGGGGTACCAGCAGCGAGGGGACACCGGGGACGGGGGCACCGGAGATACCGGCGCCGAGGGGGCACGGGGGATGGGGGTACCGGGGATGGGGGCACCGAGGGGGCGCCGGGGATACCGGCCCCGGAGATATCGGCACCCAGGGGGCACCGGGGACGGAAGCACCGGGGGATGCCAGCATCGGGGTACCAGCAGCGAGGGGACACCGGGGATACCGGCCCCGGGGACACCGGCACCGATGGGGCACCGGAGATACCAGCACCGAAGGGGCACCGAGGATGGGGACACCGGGGACACCGGCCCCGGGGATACCGGCCCCCGGAGGGCCCCGGGCCCTGCTGCCGTCCCTGCCCGTCCCGGCTCGCCGCTCGTCCCGGTGCCGACACCGGGGCCTCCCTCCCCCCCGTCCCCCCTCGGCGGCGGCCCCGGGAGCCCCGGGGGGGCGGGGGGCGCCCGCGCTATTTTTAGCCGGGGCCGCGCGGGTATTTTTAGCGCGGGCGCCGCGGTTGCGTCAATGGAACCCCGCGTGCGTCACGGCCGCGCCCCCGCCGGAACCGCCCCCCCGCGCCTTCTACGGCGCCGCCGTGCGTCACGGGCCCGCGCGCCGCCCCGCGCGTCACCGAGCGCTTAAGAGAAAGTAGTGGCGGGGCCGGAGCCCGGCGGAGCCCGCGCAGCGGCGGCGGCGGAGCGGGAACCGGAGCGCCGCCGCGCCGGCACCCGGGTACGGGCGGCAGCGGGCTGCGGGGACCGGGCGGGGGGACACCGGGGGCGGGGTGTCCCGGGGGCAGCGGGGACGGGGGGTGCGCGCACCGGGAGGGGCACGGGGTCCGGCGTCCCGGGTGGCACCGGGGGGAGAGCCGGGGTCGGGCGTCCCGGAGGCACCGGGGGCTCAGGGCGGCGGGCGTCCTGCAAAGTGCATGGGGTCGGGCGTCCCGGTTGGCACCGGGGGGGAGCCGGTTCGGGCGTCCCGGTGGCTCCGGGGAGAACCGGATCGGGCGTCCCCGCGGCACCGGGGGGAGCCAGGTCGGGCGTCCCGGAGGCACCGGGGGCTCAGAGCGGCGGGCGTCCTGCAAAATGCATGGGGTCGGGCGTCCCGGTTGGCACCGGGGGGAGCCGGGGCTCGCGCGTCCTTCAGATACGCGAGTCCCGGCGAGCCCCGGTGCCGCTGGGGAGAGTCGGGGGTCCCGGCGGAAGGGACCGGGCGGTGTGCGCCGTGCGGGGCTGGCCCTCGGGGGTACCCGGTAGCACCGGAGAGAGCCGGGGGGGAGGCGCACCGGGTGGGGACCGGCAGAGTAAGGGGTCCCGGTCCCGGGGAGAGCCCGACGCCGGGCTCTGGGAGGAGCCGTGCAGGACCGGGAGCCGTTTCTCGGGGCTGCCCCAGCCGTGCTGGTCCCCGGTCCCGGGATCCCCCACCGGGTCCGGCTGCAGCCAGGGAGAGCCCCGGCCCCGGGGGGCTGGGGGGGGTGGGTGGGGGGCAGAGCCATCCCCAAACCGGGCATTGCCCCGGGAGCCCCGAGCAGAGCGGTCGCAGAGCCGGAGCAGGCTGGAGCATGCAGGCAGCACTGTGGGCACTGCGGTACGGGCAGCACCGGGGGCACTGCCATGCTGCCATGCAGGCAGCACCGTGCAGGCAAGCCCCCCGCTGCCCACTCAGGCCTGGCAGCGGCTGCGTTTTGGCGAGGCAAGGCAGCAGGTGCCGGCGGGGAGGTGGGCAGCGTTACCCGCCCCCAGCGCTGCCGGCTGCTCTCGCCCGCCCGCGGCCCAGGGCCCGGTGCCAGGGGCTGCCACCAGCCCGCGCGGGCAGCGGCCTCCGGGCCCGGGCACGGGCAGCTGCCTGCACTCCCAAACGAGGAATCTGCAATTACTGCCCGGGCCGTGGGCAGCGCGGGGGCTGCTGCGGGAATTTGTGCCCGGTCCCCCGGGGGGTTCATGGCAGGGGGGGTGACCCCAAACGCCGCCAGCGAGCGGGTGAGGGCAAAAACCATTTGAATAAGGAAGCGGCAACCATGCCGGGCACTGCCTGCTGCTGCCAGGCAAACCCCATGCTGGGACCGCAGGAAGGGTCGAAGCTTTGCATGGCCCAGCCGGCGATTTGTAGCCAGGATTTGCATGCAGGCAAGGAAAGCTGCCACTGGCAGAGCCAGTGTCCCCCGCTGCCATGTCCCCAGCATGGCCTCGTGCTCCTCGGCCGTGTGCGGGGGGACAGGAGGCAGCCGGGGAGTTGCTGTCCCCTCTGAACCCACCGCTTCAGTCTGGCACAGCCCTGGTCCCCGGTGGACAGGCGCAAACCCAACCAGAGCACCGGGAGTGGACTGGGGGCTGATGCCACCCCGTGGGTGCCAGGGCTGGACCCACGCTGGGTATTTTTAAACCCAGCTCCCCGGGTGGGTATCGGCTTTCTGCGCGCTGGCGAAAGCTGCCCGGACTTGGCTGGGGGAAGCCAGGGGCCGGCGGGTGAGCGGGCAGCGGTGCTGTGCTGGGGCTGCGGCGGCCGGGGGCCAGGCACGGTGTGACCTTTAAAGGTCTGCAAGATGAATTACATTATCGTCTTGCCATCGGGGTGACTCCTGGCTTGGCTTTCAGTTGGACCTGGGACTCCTGTTACGTCTTATGCGGGGCCGGATCCGTGCCGCATTGCCAGGGGGCTGCAGGGACGGGGGGGCGGGCTCCTCTCCCCCCTGCAGCTGGCAGGTCTGGCTGTGTTTGCCTTTCCAAAAGGCTCCGGTACGGGTGGTGGTGGGGAGTCGGACCCTCGAGCCCTGGTTCAGCCTGGGCTTCAGCTTCCCCCGGCCAGCCCGGGGCTCGGGAATCTGCCGGCCGCATTCCTCCCTCCTTTCCTTTCGGCGGCTTTGCTAAGCCAGCGTTTTGGGGAATGTCCTTTGCGCCCATTGGCTGTGGCATGACCTTTCCCGGGGACGGCAGCAGCCGCCAGCGGCTCTGGGGGTCCGGCTCCGGCCCCGGCCGCCTGCGAGGGGGATCCCGGGGAAGCCCCCGCTGTTCTTGCCCCGTCTCCATCCTCCGCCCAGGATGGAGGGGCCGTGGGGGGTGGGTGCAGGGGTGGGGTCCCCGCTGACACCTCGCTCTCCCCGCAGAGATGCCCTGCATCCAGGCGCAGTACGGCACGGCGGGCGCCGGCCCCTGCGAGCGCTGCCCGGCCGAGCTGCTCAGCCCCGAGGGCAGCCACTTCCCCATGGAGGTGGCCGGAGCGGACCTGGTGGCTGCCCCCGCCCTGCCCAGCTTCAGCACCTTCATGGAGGGCTACGCCGGTGAGTTCGACGCCTTCCTCTACCAGCTGCCGGCCGGCAGCCAGCCCGCAGCCGCCGCCGCCGCCTTCAAGCTGGAGGACTTCCAGGTGTACGGCTGCTACCCCGGCGCCTTTGGCGGGCAGCCGGACGAGACCCTCTCCTCCAGCGGCTCAGACTGTTACGGCAGCCCCTGCTCCGTCCCCTCGCCCACCACGCCAGGCTTCCAGCCGCCCCAGGCTCCGGGTTGGGAGGGCTCCTTCGGGGCGTACTCGCCCCCACCGAACTACGAGGGCGGGCGGCCCTGGGCTGAGCCGGCCAAGGGCGGTGGGTCACAGCCCCCCTTCTTCGCCTTCGGCCCCCCGGCACCCAGCCCCGGCGGGTCCCCCGGGACCCTGAAGGGGCAGGCGGGCCCCTCGCCCCGCCTGGACCCACGTCTGCTGGACACAGACGCCTTCGCCCTGGCCCAGGGCTCCCCCGGGGGCTTCGCCGGGCTGCCCCTGGCCCCCGCCTCGCCGCTGCTGGAGGGGCCGGCGCTGGCCCCCGCCAAGGCGCGCAGCCCCGGGGCGGGCGAGGGCCGCTGCGCCGTCTGCGGGGACAACGCCTCCTGCCAGCACTACGGTGTGCGCACCTGCGAGGGCTGCAAGGGCTTCTTCAAGGTAAGGGGACCCCCCCACCCCCAGACCCGCTGCCGGGATGTTCCCACAATGCTTTGCAGCAGCAGGAGGATGCTGCGGGTCACCCCGGGGAGGGGCAGGGCAGGGAGCGCGGCCCCGGGAGCCCTCCCCGCGGACGCGGAGCCGGATGCCGGGCTGGAGCGGGAGGCAGGGGAGGACAGAAGGGCTTTTGTTCGGCGGCTCGGTGCCCCGGGCTGAGCTTGGGCCGCTCCTTCCCCGCCTGCAGCGCACAGTGCAGAAGAACGCCAAGTACATCTGCCTGGCCAACAAGGACTGCCCCGTGGACAAGCGGCGGAGGAACCGCTGCCAGTTCTGCCGCTTCCAGAAGTGCCTGGCCGTCGGCATGGTCAAAGAAGGTACCTGGGTCCCATCCTGGGGTGGGGGGTCCCAGCAGGAGGGGGGGGGGGGGGTCCCCCTCCACAGCCCTCCTGGCTGCACTGAGGACAGACACACTCATTGCATGTCCCTCGCCGCAGTGGTCCGGACCGACAGCCTGAAGGGGCGGCGGGGCCGGCTGCCCTCCAAGCCCAAGCAGCCGCCAGACGCGTCCCCCGTCAGCCTCATCACCTCCCTGGTGCGGGCACACATCGACTCCGTCCCCAGTGCCACCAAGCTCGACTACTCCAAGGTAGGGCTGGTACCACCCCGCGCCCTCCCCGGGGCCGCGCCAGGGCCGGATCCTGACCCCGCCCTCGCGGCAGTTCCAGGAGTCGGCGCCGTGCCAGTTCGAGAAGGAGGATTCGGTGGACGTGCAGCAGTTTTATGACCTGCTCACCGGCTCCATGGACGTCATCCGCAAATGGGCTGAGAAGATCCAGGGCTTCGCCGAGCTGCCCAAGGAGGACCAGGACCTGCTGATGGAGTCAGCCTTCCTCGAGCTCTTCATCCTGCGCCTGGCGTACCAGTGAGCCTCGGCACGGCGTGGCACGGCGCGGCGGGGAGCCCAGGGCCGTGCCGGTGGGGTGACGCGTGGTTGTGCCCGCAGCTCCAAGCCGGAGGAAGGGAAACTCATCTTCTGCAACGGGGTGGTGCTGCACCGCCTGCAGTGCGTGCGGGGCTTCGGCGAGTGGATCGACGCCATCCTCGAGTTCTCCCAGAGCCTGCACCGCATGAGCGTCGACATCCCCTCCTTCTCCTGCCTCGCCGCCCTCGTCATCATCACAGGTGAGGCACTCCCCCACCCCGCCGCTGTCCCCTTCCCCACCCTGCGGCCGTCACCCTGGCCTCACGCCTCTGTGTCCCCCGCACCTAGACCGCCACGGGCTGAAGGAGCCGAAGCGGGTGGAGGAGCTGCAGAACCGCATCGTGGGCTGCCTGAAGGACCACGTGGCTGCGGCGAGGGCCGAGCCGGGCCGCCCCGGCTGCCTCTCCAAGCTGCTGGGCAAACTGCCCGAGCTGCGCAGCCTCTGCACCCAGGGCCTCCAGCGCATCTTCTACCTGAAGCTGGAGGACCTGGTGCCGCCACCGCCCATTGTCGACAAGATCTTCATGGACACGCTGCCCTTCTGAGCCCCGGGCGGGGGGCTGCTGCCAGCCCCTGACACCCCACCCCCCCACCCCCCCTCCGGGGATGCCTGGGACCCCTCCGGGGACGCCTGGATCACTCCCAGGGACGCCTCCCCATGTGCCTTCACGGCGTCGGGCACAGACGCACAGCAGCCCCGGTGCCTTTCCCCCGGGGGGGGGACATCGCCGGCGCGGTGCTCCTCTTCTCCCCTGTAAAAATGCCCCCGTTGTAAATAGCGAGCGGCCAGATCCTGTACAGAGTGGGGAGCGCGGGGCTGGGGAGGGGCTCCGGCCCCCCCAGCCTCGTCCCCCTCCCCTTTATATTTTTTCTTTTTTTTTTTCCCCCCCCCCCCCCCCCCCCTCTTTTGGCCATTTTCTGTATATAAACTTGTACGTACATTGAGAGCTGCCAAAAGGGGCCATTTCTCTCGTGCGTCTCCCCCGGTAATATCATCTATATTTAATATATGGTGATTTGGAAGGGGGGTGGCTGAGCGCCGGGGCTGGGGACAGCCGGGGTGCCGGAGTCGCACGTTGCCCATGCCGCTGCCCTTGAACCGTCACTCACCCCCGCGGCGGCGGCTGCCACGGCCCCGCACCTGTCACCCGCCTGATTTATCCTCCCCAAAATAACCGCGAAGCGTGACCGGGTCCCCCCCTCCCTGTGTCCCCGGGGACGCGGCCATTGGCAGGGCCAGCCCTGGCGGGGGGGGGGGAACAGGACACAGACATGGCGTTTGGGGTCCCTGTCCCAGACGGGGGTCTCAGGGGCCTGGGGACAGGGTGGGGGGGTCCCGGTGCGTAGGGGGGGGGGGATGCTGGGCTGGCGCAGTCCCCCGGCTTGTCCCCTTCCTCCTGCCGGGGACAGCCTCGCCCCGGAGCAAATGTTAATGGGGACACCAAGGGCCGGTGCCGAACAAGGGGCACATTGAGGCGCTGGGCCGGGGGGGCCCCACGGCGGTGCACAACAAGGGCCCCTCTGTCCCCCCCGTGCCCCCCCTCCCCGCCGCCCGCCCCCACCATGGGGAGAGCGCTGACGCACGGTCTGCGGGGGGGCCAGGAGAGCCTCGTGCAGCGGGGATGGGGGGGCACGGGGTGGGCTACCGGCACGGCACGGCTCTGCTCCGGCTGTGGGGCTGGAGTGGCCGTGCCGTGCCACAGCTCAGTAGCCGCCTGTCCCAACGTCCCTCACGGTGCCGACCCACACCCCGAAGCCACCAGGGAGGGCAGCCCCCGGCACCCCGAGGCCACCGGCTGGGTCAGAGCGGGGCGGCGGGTCCCTGTCCCCTCCCCATGGCACAGGGCTGGCCTCTGCCCACCTTGTCCCCGTCCCCAGCCCCATCCCTGTCCCCATCCCCTTGGCAGGGGCTGCTGCAGGAGGGACGGGGACGATGGTGCCAGCAGGGCCAGGTAAAAATAACTCCGTGGCCACCTCCAGCCGTGCCGGTTGCCCCGGGGCTGCACGGCAGACACATGTGTCACGGCGTGTGCCCGGCCCTCCACCTGGTGACATGCCACAGCCACAGCCACTGCCCTCCCTGCTATTTACACCAGGACACGTGTCCCCACGGTGGCGTGGGTGGCCTGATGCCAGTGCCCCAAATCTCTCTGTCCCCCGTGTCTCCACCTCCATCCATTCCCATGTCCCCCATGTCCATCCATCCCCCTGTCCCTGTGTCCCCCATGTCCCTGTGTCCATCCACCCCCCTGTCCCTGTGTCCCCCTGCCCCCCACGTCCCTGTCTCCAGTATCCCCTGTGTCCCTGTGCCCCCTGTCCCCATATCCCCATGTCCCTCTGTCCCTTGTGTCCATATGTCCCCATGTCCCCCCTTTCCTTATGCCCCTGTGTCCCCCATGCCCCTGTGGTCCCATGTCCTTGTGTCCCCGCTTTCCCCATGTCCCCACATTGGTGTCCCCCATGTCCTTGTGGCCCCTGCCCATGTCCTGTGTCCCCTGTCCCTCTGTACGTCCCCCTGTTCTCTCCTTGTCCCCTGTTGCCGTGTCCACCCGTCCCGGGCCATGGCACTGCGGGGGGTCACCGGGGGTCACCGGACCCGCAGCCCCGCTGCAGTACCGCCGCGGAGCCTCCATCCCAGGGGGCGCTGTGCGCTCGGGAGCGCCCCGAGGAAGTGAGCCGCTCTGCGCCGCCGTAGGACCAGCTCTGTGGCGTTCCCTCCCGGAACGAACCAAGCGGGCAGCGGTGCGAGGGGGGGGGGGCGAGCCGCAGAACGGGGACGGCGATTCCGCCCCCGGGGCCGCACCGCGGACGGGAACGGTATCGGGGGGCACAGCGTTACCGACGACAGGTGTAGCGTGGGGAAACACGGCTTCTACGGCGGGAGGCGCCGCCACTTCGGTAGATGGTGTGCCCCGACCCCCCCCTTAGCAGATGGGCTGCTCCGCTTCCCTCCTCCCCGCGGTCAGATGGTCGGTCCCCGGCGGTGAGTGCGGGCCCGGCCGGCGGCGCTGAGGGGGGCCGGGGCCCCGGGAGAGGGCGAGGGGGACCGGGACCGCGGGGGTGAGGGGGGCCGGGGCCCCGGGATAGGGTGAGGGGGGCCGGGACCGCGGGGGTGAGGGGGGCCGGGGCCCCGGGAGAGGGTGAGGGGGACCGGGACCGCGGGGGTGAGGGGGGCCGGGGCCCCGGGATAGGGTGAGGGGGGCCGGGGCCCCGGGATAGGGTGAGGGGGACCGGGACCGCGGGGGTGAGGGGGGCCGGGGCCCCGGGATAGGGTGAGGGGGGCCGGGGCCCCGGGAGAGAGTGAGAGGGGCCGGGACCGCGGGGGTGAGGGGGGCCGGGACCCCGGGAGAGAGTGAGAGGGGCCGGGACCGCGGGGGTGAGGGGGGCCGGGGCCCCGGGAGAGGGCGAGGGGGGCCGGGACCGCGGGGGCGAAGGGGGCCGAGGCCCCGGGAGAGGGCGAGGGGGGCCGGGACCGCGGGGGTGAGCGGGGCCGGGACCCCGGGAGAGGGCGAGGGGGGCCGGGACCGCGGGGGTGAGCGGGGCCGGGACCCCGGGAGAGAGTGAGAGGGGCCGGGACCGCGGGGGTGAGCGGGGCCGGGACCCCGGGAGAGAGTGAGAGGGGCCGGGACCGCGGGGGTGAGGGGGGCCGGGGCCCCGGGAGAGAGTGAGGGGAGCCGGGACCGCGGGGGGTGAGCGGTGACGGAGCCCTGGGTGAGGGTGAGGTCGGCTGGGGGCCGAGGAGGGCCGGGGCCCTCCGCGGGGGGAGTGGGGCGTGGGGGGGGGCTCGGACCGGGACGTCTGGATCCCTGTAGGATATTGGGGGGCCCGGACCGGGACCCCTGGGCCCCTGTGTGAGGGTGAGGGGGCCAGATCAGGACACCTGGGTCCCTGTGGGGTGGGGAGGGCACACACTGGGGCACCAGGGTCCCCAGGGGGTGGGTAAAGGGGCTGTTACCCAGAGCTGTCCCCCAAGCAGGGGCACAACTACCCCCCCGGCCCTGCCCCAACACCTTTCTTTCCTCGCAGGACCTGCCGTCGCGCCCACTCCCCCGGAGCCGCCCCCGCCATGAACTGCCGCGCGGAGGTGCTGGAGGTGTCGGTGGAGGGTCGGCAGGTGGAGGAGGCCATGCTGGCGGTGCTCCACACCGTCCTGCTGCACCGCAGCACCGGCAAGTTCCACTACAAGAAGGAGGGCACCTACTCCATCGGCACCGTGGGCACCCAGGACGTGGACTGTGACTTCATCGACTTCGCCTACGTCCGCGTCTCCTCCGAGGAGCTGGACCGGGCCCTCCGCAAGGCCGTCGGGGAGTTCAAGGTAAGGAACCCCACAGTGACCTGGCAGGGCTGAAAGCGGGAGCTTAAAAACCTGCGGGCTGTGCCGTGTCCTCGCCTGCGAGGGGAGGGTCAGTCCCTGGCCCCCCCCTGAGCGGGGCCACGTGCTCTCTCGGCAGGACGCGCTGCGCAACTCGGGCAGCGATGGGATGGGGCAGATCTCCCTGGAGTTCTACCAGAAGAAGAAGTCGCGCTGGCCCTTCTCGGACGAGTGCATCCCCTGGGAGCTGTGGACCATCAAGGTGAACGTGGTGAACCTGGCTAACGAGCAGGAGCGGCAGATCTGCCGGGAGAAGGTGGGCGAGAAGCTCTGCGAGAAGATCATCAACATCGTGGAGGTGATGAACCGCCATGAGTACCTGCCCAAGATGCCCACCCAGTCGGAGGTGGACAACGTCTTCGACACCAGCCTGAAGGACGTGCAGCCCTACCTGTACAAGATCTCCTACCAGATCACGGACTCCCTGGGCACCTCGGTCACCACCACCATGCGCCGGCTCATCAAGGACACGCTGGCTCTCTAGGGCCTTGGTGCCACCGAGGCGGGTTCACCGCACGTGGTGACACCTCTCCGGCACAGCCCGCAGCTCTTTGGGACAGCATCTCTGCTTGGATCCTTCCTCTCCGCCTCCAAAAAGCCTCTGCAGGGAGCTGGACTCGGCCTGGCCCTTAATTGGGGGTTGCTGCTGGTTTGGTTTGCACTGCAGGGCACTCGCCCATCCCGGAGAACCGGCTCGGCGGCTCCCGGATCGGCTGAGGGGTGGTGAGTCCTCGGGGTGAGAGCTGCTGGTCGGCGTGTGCGGCGCCGGCTCGGCGCTGGGCTCGTGGCCCGGCAGAGCGATGCTGGGTATCGGCACGGAGCAGGGATGGCGCCCGAACCCCGTCTGGCCCTGCCTGCGGCCACTCTCCAGCTCGCTCTGCGCGGCACGGCCAGCACCAGCCTCATTCCTTGTCACCGCGTGTCCCCCCCGGCGGCACCCCCCGTCCCTGGGACTGAGCCGCTTCCCTGCAGGGCCCGGAGACGAGCTCGCTGCCTCCTTTGGGGCAAAAATAAAGTATTTCTCCTTTCACATGGAGTCTCGTCACCTCCTGGCTGTTGATGGGGCTGGCTTCCATGGGATGCGGGGCAGCAGGCGCCGAGGCTGGGCTGGGGGACCCCATCCCCTCCCCGTGCCGGGGGACCCCATCCCCTCCCCGTGCCGTGGGGCTCACCTGCCACAGTGGCGAGAGGCAGGGAGGAGCAGTGGGACGGGGGCTGACGCCCCCGGGTCGGGTCAGTGCTGCCCACCCCCCCCCGGGGAGCGATACCCCTGAGTGGGGCAGCCCCAGCTGCCCCCCAAGTGCACCCAGGGGAGGGGAGGGGGTGATCCCCCTTCTGTGCAGGACTCTGCACCCC
Organism: Aptenodytes patagonicus; assembly: GCF_965638725.1. Classification (NCBI taxonomy): domain Eukaryota; kingdom Metazoa; phylum Chordata; class Aves; order Sphenisciformes; family Spheniscidae; genus Aptenodytes; species Aptenodytes patagonicus. The sequence continues at coordinate 587,462 of NC_134975.1, forward strand.
TCCACAGCACCAAGGAGGGGGGGCAAAGCCGCTTCCCCTGCCCGGGGCGGGGGTGTCTGTTGGGCACCAGCTTCTCAGCAGAGTGAGGGGGGCCGCGCGGGCGGCTAAGATGGTTCCTGACATCACTTAAACCCTCCCCATCTGTCGCCGACCCGCCACCGTCCCGCACGCCCGCACTCCGCTTCTGGGAGGAAGAGGAGGAGGAGGAGGAGATGAACGCCAGCATGCAGGCCAGTGCCTGGGGGGACGTGAGGGTGGCCAAGGCCGCCCAAATCACCGTCGTCCTGGTGCTCTGCCTCACCGTCACCTTCGCCGTCTTCTTCCTCGGCTGCAACCTGCTGCTGCAGGCAGAGAGTCTGGCGGGAGCCCCGGCGCAGGGGGAACGGCGGCCATCCCGTGAGGCCGAGGAGGCCGCCGAGAGGGCGTAGGGACTGGCCCGAGCCCAGCGGACAGTCGGATGGATGGACGGATGGATGGACGGATGGATGGACGGATGGAGGGACAGCGACATCTTTGCCTGCAGCATCTTCCATGGCGCTTGGGGACGGAGCGGGATGGCGCTGGGGGCCACAGCATCCCCGGCTTGTACAGATGGATTGAAAGGCAACGGGGCCAGCGGAGCCGCTGGGGGGGACCCGGGGGGCTGGTCCTGGGGCTGGGTCTGGATCCAGCCATGGGCGCGGTGGTGTTGGTAATCCTTCCCTCCCCCCTCCTCCCAAGAGGATTAGGGGGAAACTTTTATTCCCTGTTACAGGGCTAATCCCTGGGCTGGCCGGGCAGGCACCGCTCGCGGCTCGGGGAGGGTCTGGGGGCCACATCCTGCCCCTCTGAACCCCTTGTACCCCGACAGCAGAGATGCCAGGACCGCATCCTGCCACCCCAAACCCTTTCTGCCCTTCTCCTAGAGATGCAGTGACCCCATCCCGCTCCTCCCGCTCCTTTAGACCCTGCTGGCAGAGATGCAATGGCCGCATCCTGCCCCTCCGTTGCTCCCGGGGCCGCATCCTGCCCCTCCACACCTCTTGCAGTGCTGTGCCCCCCCCCCCCCCCCCCCCCTTCCCCCTCCCCGGCCCTAAGCTGTTCCCAATCCCCCGCAGCTGCCGACAGTGCGGTGAACCGAGGCCACCCCACCCTGGAGCGGGGCTGACGATGTGAGGGGGCTTCCCCCCCCCCAACAGAGTGCTCTCCCCTCCTTAATCCCGCAGCTTTAATAACACCGCCGCAAAGCCCTGCTTAAGGGGCTGCTCCCTGCACGTGCACACCCCCCCCTCTGGGACACGGGACCCCCGGCATGGGGGGGGCTCCCCGGACGCCTGGGTCCCTTCTGCGCCTCCCCCCGCGCCCCCCCCCTCCCCAAGCAGGCAGCAGTCATGTAAAAGACTCCATATATTTCACATGTACAAAAAGTCACTGGGGGGGGGGTTTGCGTGTGTGTGTGTGATCCGGAGGATCCAGGGCGGGGGGGCACCATCCTGCCGTCCCCCCGCCCCGGCCTGGCTTTGGTCCCTTTTTTTTTTTCTTTTGGCAATTAGTGTTCACATCAGTGGTCAAAGTGACGAGCGCAGGGGCGGGGGGGGCCCGTGGTCCCCACGGCAGGATGGGCGCTCTGGGGCGATGACCGGCACGGGGACGAGGGGACCCCGATGGGGAGGGGGCACCCCATGGGTCAGCCACCGCCGCTGGGCCCCCACCGCAGCCGGAGACAGGATTTGGCCTCTGCTGCGGGCAGACTGGGAGGGGTCCGGGCCACGAGTTCCCCCCCCCGACCCCGAGTGGGGGGGACGGGGACGGCGCCTGCGAGCCCAGGCGAGGACAGTGGCATGGGATGTCCCTGCGTGGTGCCAGGGGCAGGACAGAGACCTCCCCTCGGACCTGCGGGGCAGAGCGGGGTGAGGAGGGGAAACTGAGGCAGCCCGGCCGCCACAGCCCGACCCCCCCCCCCCGCCCAGGGCTGGCCCGGGGTCCTTACCCTCGCTTGGCTACAGGCGGATCCACCTGCGGGCTGTGGGACAGAAGGGACAGTGTCAGGGGACCCCTGGCCTAGGGGATGGTCCCGGGTGACCCCAGCGGGGCCGAGGCAGCTCGGGGCCGGTCCTCCAGGCACCGGGCTGGGACCCATCCTCACACCGGGACCCTGCCCTGGGATCCAGTTTTGCACTGGGACCCCATGCTGCGGCAGACCCCCCCCCCATGCTGGTAACCCAGTCTGGCACCAGGAGGCTCCCTGGGAACCAGCCTTGCCCTGGGATCCGGTGCCAGGATCTTGTGCTGGGATCCAGTACTGCACTGGGACCCCACACTGCAGCAAAGACCCCCATGCTGGAAATCCAGCCCTGCACCAGGACCCTCTCTGGGACCCAGCCTCACATCTGGATCGGGTGCTGGGACTCAGCCTGCAGCGGGAGCCGTGCCGGGATCCAGTTTTGCACTGGGACCCTGTGCTGGGACACTGCACTGCATCAAGGACCCCGTGCCGGAAACCCAGCCTTGCACCAGGATCCTGTGCCAAGACCTTGTGCCGGAACCCCAACGTTGCACTGGAATCCTGTGCCGGGACCCAGCCTTGCACCAGGATCCAGCGCTGGGATCCTGTGCCGGGACCCAGCCTCGCACCAGGATCCGGCGCTGGGATCCTGTGCCGGGACCCAGCCTCGCACCAGGATCCGGCGCTGGGATCCTGTGCCGGGACCCAGCCTTGCACCAGGATCCAGCGCTGGGATCCTGTGCCAGGACTCTGTGCTGGGTCCCAGCATTGCACCGGGATCCTGTGCCGGGATCCTGTGCCGGGACCCAGCCTCGCACCAGGCTCCCGCACCAGGACCCTGCTCCGTTCTGAGGGGCTGGGAGGTGCTGGGCACCCCGGGGTGACAGCATATGGGGAGGGGGCATGCAGGAAGGAGCATGCGGGGCCGGGGGGGACCCGGGGTGGTCCGGGGGGTCCCGGGAGGGCCGGGCATGCAGGCGGTACCTGGGGGCTAACAGCTGGACTCGTCGTGGTGGGACGGGTCGCAGAAGAAGCGCGAGCCCCGCTTGGCGGTGCGGGCCGTGAAGGGGACGCTCTTCAGCGCTGCAGGGGGGCACGGGCGGGTGGGGTGGGGGGGGGGGAACGGGACAGGGAGACGTCAGCCCCTACACACGGCCGGGACCCAGACGTCCGGGCTGGGGGGGGGGGCGGTGTCATACCAGTGATGATGTCCTCGATGGTGCCGTCCTTGCCCTCGTAGACGGGGCGATGGTCCTTGGCCTGGCGCCGCCGCAGCTCCGCGATCAGCTCCTGCTGCTGCCACTTGTTCCGCTGCGAGGGAGATGCAGGGGTCCCAGGTTGGGGACACAGATGTCCCGTCCATGTGTGTCGTGTCGTGTCCCCCGTCCTCCCCCCCCCAGCCTACCTGTGCGCTCACCCACACTCACCTTCTCCTGCTTCTTAGCCTCCTGTGCCAGCAGCTTCTCCCGCATCACCTCCTCCTGCTTCTTCCGCGTCTCGTTCTCCTGCTCCGCGTCCTGCCGGGACGAGGGGGTGGCAGTGGGAGCCAGCTCCCCCCACTCAGCTCCCCCCCCCCCCCCCATCGCCAGTGCCACCAACCCCTCGCGTGTCCCCTCCTGGCCCCTCCTCACCTTGTAGGAGCGGATGAACCGGACAAACACAGGGAAGAAGACAGACGGGGGGGTCGTCTTGGGACTCTCGCCAAAATACCGCACCACGGTGTTGTAGGCGTCCTGGAACAGGGGACTGGGCGGTCACTGATGAGCTGCACGTCCCGCGGCTCCCGGTGCGAGGGGGGTGTGAGGCAAGGTGTGCACGAGGGCCGTGCAAAGCAAGGCTTGCAGGAGGAGCAGGCGAAGCAAGGTGTGCACGAGGGCCGTGCAAAGCAAGGCAAGTGTGCACGAGGGCCGTGCAAAGCAAGGCATGCAAGGAGGAGCATGCAAAGCAAGACAGGCGTACACGAGGAGCATGCCAAGCAAGGTGTGCATGACAAGGAGTGCACGAGGAGCGTGCAAAGCAAGGCGTGCATGACAAGGCGTGTGCAAGGGCCGTGCGAGGCACAGCCACTCCGCAGCCCTCACCTCGGCCGTCCGTGCGTCCTTCTGCAGCCGCTCCAGCTTGCCCTCGCTGGCGGCCAGGAAGGCACGCAGGACGCTGTTCTCGTGCAGCCCACACTCCCGCCGCAGCAGCTCCATCCCCCGGCCCAGCTCCTTCACGTCCAGCAGCACGTTCTCCAGGGACACTGTGGGGACACAGGGACGGGTCAGGGGACCCACGGCCCTGGGGGATGGCGAGCCAGGGGCTTGGGGACGGGGGGGGCACCTGCGGCCGCCTTCTCCACGAAGTGCAGCTCCTGCCAGAAGGTTGCCAGCTCGGGGTACTTCTCCCGCACCGTCAGTGCGATGAAATGCAGCAGCGTCATCTTCCTGTCCGTCGACTTGGTATCCAGGAGCTGCAGGGTGATATTGGGGGGGGGGGGGGGGGCAGTCAGGGCTGTGGGATGGGACCCCCGGGAGCCCACACGGTCCCAGGGACCCGGGCAGGGTGTCCTGGGCTGCCCACCAGGTCCAGGCTCTGCAGTTTGAAACCGTAGACGGCACCACGTTTGCTGCTGTTCATGTAGTTGCCCAGCGCCAAGATGATCTGCAGGGGAAAAGCACCAGGGATTGGGGGGGGTCAGGGAGGAACGAGACCCCCCCACGGGATCCCCCCCATCCAGCTATGGCAAGGATGGAGAGCAGGACTCTGACCCAGCTAGTCCCCACGTCCCCTGCCCCCCCCCACGCTCACCTCCAACATGTGCTTCAGCTTCTGGGAGGACTTGACGGAGGCCGAGGCCGCGATGATGGCATTGAGCTGCTGCAGGGGGACAGGACGGGGCCGGGGGGGGGCTCAGCTGGGGTGCGGGGTCCGGTCACCCCCGGCAGGTGCAAGCCCTCCCCTCCCCGGCTCCGTACCGGCGTCAGCATCTGGAGGTTCTCGGCGAAGTTGCCGAGGAAGGCCATGATGGCCATGCGCTGGGGCAGCCGCTCCACCTTGCTGAACTGCAGCATGAAGCGGTCCTCGTCCGCCAGCTCCTCCAGCGGCTTGCGCTCCCGCTCGTACTGCCGCAGCGCCTTCACCTCCGCCTCCGTCGGCAGGAACCGCATCAGGCACTCCACGAAGTCCACCGGCAGCGTTGCCAGGTCGAACCTGCCCCGCGCCCGCACCGTCAGGGACCAGCTCGCCACTGCACCCTGTCTGGGCCCCCTGCACCCCAGCCAGACCCCCTGCACCCTCCCTGACCCTCTGCACCCCAACTGGCCCCCCTGCACCTTGCCTGGCCCCCCTGCACCCCAACCAGCCCCCCTGCACCCCAGCCAGACCTGCTGCACACCAGCCAGACTGCCTGCAACCTGCCTGGCCCCCCTGCACCCCAACCAGCCTCCTTGAACCCTGCCTGGCCTCTCTGTACCCCAATCAGCCCCCCTGCACCCCTGCCAGCCCCCCTGCACCCCGCCAGGGCCCCCTGCACCCCAGCCAGCCCCCCTGCACCCCAGCCAGACCTGCTGCACACCAGCCAGACTGCCTGCAACCTGCCTGGCCCCCCTGCACCCCAACCAGCCCCCCTTGCACCCTGGCCAGCCCCCTTGAACCCTGCCTGGCCTCTCTGTACCCCAACCAGCCCCCCTGCACCCCTGCCAGCCCCCCTGCACCCCGCCAGGGCCCCCTGCACCCCAGCCAGCCCCCCCAGTACTGCCCCCTGCTGCACCCCAGCATGGGGCCACGTACGTGTGGATGGCCCTGCAGATCTCCTCGGCGCCGCGGCCTGCCTTGCGCAGGGTGATGGCCAGGTTCTTGGCACGGTTGGCTTCCAGCAGCGTCACCTTGCTGGCCGCCTTCTGCGATGCCTTGTTCTTGGCACAGACGAGGTCGAGGGCTGGACCCTGCGCCTTGGTCTTGAAGAGCTCCTCGAAGCGCTCCAGGTCGAGGTCCTGGTGGGACAAGGGGGGGGGCGGCTCAGAGGTAGCAGCGGTGGTGGCGACCGCCCACCCAGCCGCTCGGGCCAGGGGTCCTGGGCTCACCTCCAGCACCCGCTCGTCGTCCAGCTCGCTGAACACTGTCCCGCTGATCTGGTTGGGCTTCAGCGCCGTCCAGTTGAAGACGGGCAGCCGGAACTTGGTCTTGATGGGTTTCTTGATCCGGATGGCTGCCAGCAGGGCAGGAGCCAGCTCAGCCCCCGCCGGGGCAGGGGGACGCGTTCTGTGCCCACCCTGAGCCACCTGACTCCGGTGCATCGGTCCCCAGGCTGTCACCATCCCCTGGGCCACTCCATCCCCGTGTCGTGGTCCTTGCACCCATCCCTTGGCGATTGCAACCCCGACACCCTGGTGTCTGCAACCCTTCCCCTTCCTCTGTCCCCTATCCCCGTCCCCACAGTCCCCACGCCCTCCCTGTCCCTGTCCCCATGGTCCCCGCGCCCTCCCCACCTACCTGAGAGCCCAACGGTGAGGGCGATGGAGGGCGAAGCCCCGGGCAGCGGCGGGGCCGGGGGGCACTTGCCTGCAAAGGGAGGAGAGGGTGAGACCATGCCCCAGCGGGGATGGTCCGGTTTTGGGGACCCCCCCCCCCAGCCTCGGGAGTGACCCAGCACCAGGGACATCCCGGCTTTGGAGCCCCCCGCCCCGTCCTGGGGACAGCCCAGCTCCAGGATGCCCCAGTTTTGGGGATGCCCCGGGGACTCCCCCATCCTCACCTGGGAGTGGGGGCGCGGGGGGCGGCAGGGGGGGCGGCGGGGGGGGCGGGGGAGGCGCAGCCTCCACGGGGGGCAGGATGGGGAGCCGCAGGGCCTCCTCCAGGGGCTCGGGCTCGGGAGGGGGCTCGGCGCCTGGTACGGGGGGCGGCTCGGAGCCGTAGCGCCGCCGGAAAGCCTCGTCCTTCTCTTTGATCATCCGCCGCAGCGTGTGCACCTGGTGGCTCGTGTGCTCGTAGGTCTCCTGGGGACAGCGAGTGTCAGGCCGGGGGGGCACCGGGACCCTGCCCCGCTCCCCACAGCCCCCACGGCCCCCCCACGCACCTTGACCACCTCCAGCTCCTTCTCCCGCTGCAGCAGCTGCTTCTCCAGCTCCGCCACCCGCATCATGTTCTCGTTCTCCAGGTCCAGCAGCTTCTCCGTTAGCTGCGGGGGGACGCGGCTGTGACACTGGCTCGGGACCACCCACACCCCCACCCCACCCCACCCCCCACACCCCCCCGGTATCACTGCTGACCTCCCTGGGGGCAAAGCCAGACCCTGGGAGGGGATGCCCCGGGACCCGGCAAGGAGCGTCCCCACGTCCCCCTGCGCTCACATACGTGGGACAGATGCTCCTCCAGCTCCTCCACCTTCTCCAGGGCCACGTTCTTGGTCTCAGCGTCCTCCAGCAGCCCCCCCACGTCGAAGACATTGTCCAGGTACGCCTGGATCTGCACCTGCAGCTTCTCGCTCTCCGTGTGCCTCGACTTCTGTGGGCATCGGGGCGGCGTCAGGGACGGGGGGGATCCTCGGGGTGGCCCCCCCGACCCCCCGACCCCCCGTACCTGCAGGAACTCCTCCAGCCCCAGCTTGGTGAACTCGTACTGCAGATGGACGCGGAAGTTCATGTCCTCCACCGAGTGCACCACGATGTTGATGAACTGCATGCAGGCAACCTGCGGGCAGGGCTGGCGTCACCGGGAGCCCCCCCCAGCACCCCCCGCCGTCCCAAAGACCCTTCCCCTCGCCCAGGACCGGGTGTCCCACCATGAAGTCGATGCTGCTGTCCTCGTTGCGGAAGTAGTCCATCAGCCGCTCGAAGCGGTGCTTCTCCTTGCAGACCTGAGCGGGCAGCAGATGTGGGGTTAACCTGGCTTTGCGCCCCCCCCTACCCCCCAGCCACCGGTCCCCCATCCCCGGGGCTCCAGTCCCCTAATCCCAGTCTGGTCCTGGTGCCCCCCGACCCTCCCATTCCAGCCTGGCCTCACCCTCCCTGATCCCCCCATCCCCTGCGCTCCAGACTCCCCATCCCAGCCTGGTCCTGATGTCCCCCGTTCCTCCAGTCCCTGGGTCCTGGTCCCGGTGTCCCCCGTTCCTCCAGTCCCTGGGTCCTGGTCCCCCATCCCAGCCTGCTCCTGCTGCCCCCGCTCCCCCCCATACCTCCTTGAAGTTGTCGAAGGCAGCGAGGATGATCTCGTGGCCGCCCCTCACCAGGCAGACGGCCGCCAGCAGCTCCAGGACCAGCGCCTTCGTCCTAGGGCAGAGCAGCACCGTCACACCCGGCCAGCACCAGGGACACCCCCCCCCACCGCCAGACACCCCCCCCCTTACCTCGGGTTCTTGTTATTGAGGCTCAGGGCAATCTCGTTGACAGCGTGGGGATGGGACATGACCAGGTTGAAGCCGTACTGCAGGGAAGGAGCGGGGACAGTGTTAGCAGCGCCGGCGCGGCGGCAGCATCAGCGGCATCGGTGTGTGTCCCCCGCGGGGCGGCGGTACCTGGTAGTTCATGATGGCCCGGAGACACATGATGCAGAGGTGGACGTCGTCCTTCTGGCTCACCAGGCGCGAGTTCTTCAGCGCCCTGCGGCTTGGCAGCGTGCCGTAGCTGGGGGGACACCAGGTGCCGGTAAGCGGGACCCTCGCACCACCGGTGCTGCACCGCCAGCGCTCACCCGGGCGGGAACCGGCCCCGCGGGACCATGGTGGAGACCAGGGTGGGGACAGCATGGGGACAGCGGGGCTTTCGGAGGGGCAGAGGCAGAGAGAAGCGGCCGGAGGGCGAGAGGAACAGAGGCTGGCGGAGACACGGAGCAAAGCCGCCGCGAGTGCCGGGCCGGTCCCGGGCAGCCGGTACTTACCCGGCGGGCGAGCGGCGAGGCGGGCGCGGAGGAGAGAGAGAGAGAGCGCAGCCAGAGAGGGGGGGGCCCGGCCCTGGAAGCAGAGATGGGGCGCGTTACCCCGGGGCGCGGGGGCAGAGCCAGAGCGGGGGCGAGCAGAGGCAGCGCGGCCGCGGCAGGCAGAGGGATGGGCAAGGCGGCACGGGCAGGATGGGGATGGCAGCGCCGAGCTGCTGCAGGTGGGCAGGGCACAGTGCGCCCGGCCGGCAGGACGGGATACGGCACGCAAGGCAGCGCAGGACGCAGCACGCGTGGCACGTGCCACGGCACAGTCACACTGCGGGCAAGGCACAGCCTGACACTCGGGGTGCACCACGGGGCAGGTGGCACACAGGACACGGCATGTACCGTGCACGTGATGGTGCACGGCGTAGGGCAGGACAGCGCGTGGCACAGTATGCACCACGGGCAGGATGGTGCACGGCACGGCACGCACCGCAGGGTAGGATGGTGCACAGCACAGTATGCACCACGGGCAGGGCGATGCACGGCACAGGGCAGGATGGTGCACGGCACAGCACGCACCACGGGCAGGACGGTGCGTGGCACGGCACGCACCACAAGGCAGTGAGCACGCAGCATGCATCACAGGCAGGGTAGTGCATGGCCTGGCACACACCATGGTAGGATTGTGCATGGCACAAGGCACGATGGCACGGCACACACCACAGGCAGGACTGTGCATGGCACAGGGCACGATGGCATGGCACACACTACGGGCAACACGGTGCTTGGCACGGTACACACCGTGGGCAGGACAGTGCATGGCACAGCACACACCGCAAGGCAGTGGGCACACAGCACGCGTCACAGGCAGGACGGTGCCACGGCACAGGGCAAGATGGCACGGCACACACCACGGCAGGACGGTGCCTGGCACGGCACACACCGCAGGCAGGACAGTGCATGGCACGGCACACAGCAAGTGGCAGCGCCGTGGCCGGCCGGAGCCGGCGGAGCTGGGCAGCTGCTGGGCGCAGCGGCGGGACGTACCCCTGCAGCCGGCCAGCGTGGCGGGTACGTACCGTAGGGCGGTCTGGCGGGCAGAGCGGGCGAGGCTGCTGGCGAAGGGGGCGGGCAGGGCGCTGGGGTGCTGCAGATCCTCGATGGACCTGCTCCAGACGCGCAGCTTCTCCAGCGCGCCATCCTCGCCGCCTTCCAGGCCCTCAAAATCCAACCTGGGTGGGACACGCGCGCCGGGGGGGGACACACGGCTTTGGCGCAGAGCGGCACAGCCACCACGGCAAGCGCTGAAGCGGGTGGCGGCTGAGCAGCAGCAGGGCAGGGAGAGGCGCGAGGGTGGCCCTGGGACCCTCAGCCCCAGCCCAGGCAGGCAGGAGGGGGGCCGAGCACCCCGTGTCCCTCGGGACCCCACGGCAGGCGGGTCCCTGCGTGCCGGCCGGGGCTGTCCCGGTGCTGATAAGGGGTCGAGCGGTATCGGCTGCCCGCAGCAGGGAGTTGCCACGGGGCACCGGGACCCTCCACATCCCAGGTCCCCCAGCACCCCAAGGACCCCCAGCACCCTACTCACATGACGGCGCACTGGGCGAAGGACAGGTAGTTCACCAGCACATCCAGCCCCTTGTTCTCATCGTTGAGGAACTCGCGCACCCACCTACAGCACCAGGCGCCCATCAGGGCCCGCAGGAGCCGGGGATCCCCCCCCCTCCCCGGCATGATCCCCCCCACCATGGGGACCCCTGGCCCAGCACAGGGATGGGGAGGGGGTGGTGGGGGTGTCCTGGGCCTCTGGTGGCGGTTGCAGCCCCTCTGCTATCGCTGGTGCCAGCGCCGGTGCGGCTTTATCTGCCGGCTGCAGGGCAGGGAGGGCTTGGCCCCGGGCGCAAGGTGGGAAGCTGAGCTGGGTGCTGGGGCTGTGCCCCTGTCCCCAGCCCTGGGCACCCCGGGGTGGGGGGGGGGCTCGGGGTGCCCCGGCCCCCTGGGAGGGTGTTAGGGTGCACGCGTGAGGCGCCGTGCAGGGCAAGGAACCCAGATGAGATGTGCCTGGGGGCGGGGAAGGGGGGGGGGGGGGTGTGTGTGCAAGGGATGTGCGTGTGCATGGAGGAGCAGGTGCCCGGGGGGTGGGGGGGCACATGGTGCACGGGATGTGCGTGTGCATGGGGGGGGCCGTGCATTTGTATAAGGAGCGTGCACAAGTCGTGTGTGTGCATGGGGGGGTGTCCATTGGGGAGGGGGTGCTCATGGGGGTGTGCACGGCAGGGGGTGCACGGGGAGAGGGGCAGCGTGCACGGGCTGTGCGTGTGCGTGTGGGGGGGTCGGCACATGGGGGAAGTGCACGCACAGGGAGCGGGACTGCGTGCACGGCGGCGGGGGGGGGGTGTGCACGGGGTGTGCGCGCACGGGGCGGGGGCGTGTGTGCACGGGCAGAGAGGGCTGCACCCAGAAGCACTGCGAGCACGGGGTGTGCACGCACGGCCTCGGGGTCCCCGTGCCTGCCCGTGCCCCTGCCTGCAGCCCTGCCCGCGGCCGGGGGCGGTGAGTCAGGCAGCAGCGGGAGCCGGGGGGGCCGCGGCCGCCCCTTTCCTGCCGGCGCCAGCCCCTCGCCCCAGCCCGTTTCCTGTCTCCGGCTGCTGCTATTTTCGGGCCACGGGCGGGGAAGAGCCGAATGGCGCGGCCGCGGCGGGGCCGGCGGCGGGGCCCAGCCTGGCACGTGCACGAGCCGCCCCGAGCACGCGGGCACGACCACGGAGCCGGGCACCCGCCGGTGACGTCCCCACCGTCCCCAGTAACGTCCCCGTCCCTCCGGCCAGCCCGTGCAGCTTCGGTGCATCTCCCCGCACGCCGGAGGGACAAGCTGCCGGTGCGGGGTCGGGGTGCCGCCGGCTTGGGGCTGGTGTTGAGCCCTCCGGTGCCGGGAGGAGCCGGGCAGGATCCGGCCATGCTGCTTCATGCAGGGCGTCATCGCCAGCCCATCCGCCCGCGGCATCCGCCCCCGGGACCTGCCTGCCGGCAGCCCTGGCCCACGGCACAGCCGGGGCAGGAACCGGACCAGTTCCTGCAGCGCCTCCAACTTCCCCTGCAGCTGCAGCCGGGCCAGTCCTGGGACCCCGGGACCACCCCCCCCCGCCCCGGGACCCCGCGCTCACCCAATGTGGTTCGTCCTCAGGCTGATCTCCAGCTCGCGCAGGACCTTGGTCGACTCCTGCACCCTCCTTCTGAACTTCTGGGGGCAGAGCGAGGCTGAGCCGTGTCCCCCCGGCCCCCCCCCAGCCCCCCTGGAGGCCTCCGCTCCCCCCAGCCCCTCACCTTCCGCGTGACGCCCGGCTCCAGGAAGCTGCGCAGTTTCTGGATGTAGGCGTGAGGGGGGCTCTTCACCTGGAACCGCTCCTGGGGGGGACAGGGGGGGTCGGTGACACCCGCACGGCAGCACAGCCCCCCCCCAGGACCCCCCGTCCCCCGTCCCCCCCCCAGCCCCCCACCTGGTCACAGATGAGGTCCCACTTCTTCTCATTGTCGTACTGGCGCAGGAGCCGGGCTTTGTCTGGGGGCAGGTTCATGGAGCTCTGGGGGCAGAGGCGGGGGCGTCATCCTGGGGGACACGGGGACGCCGCCCTCCTGAGGGCACCCAGTCCCACGGCATAGCCAGGGTGCCCACCGAGGGCACCCAGCACCACGGCACAGCCAGGGTTCCCCCCTGAGGGCACCCGGCCCCATGGCACGGCCAGGGTCCCTGGCACCGGGAAGCACTGGTGAGCACGGGGCCACACGCGTGGCACGGGGACGGCAGTGCCACCAGTGCCACATGCCAGCCGCCGGCAGCACCAAATCTCCCCAGCGCCCACGTGTCCTTCCTGTCTGCACCCACTTCCTCGCCAGCAAACCGCAGCCTCCGCTCCCCGACCGCGGCGTGAAGCCTGGCAACGGTGCCCGGCTCGCCAGGGCGCTGGGCATCTTCATGGCAGACCCCAGGGACCACTGGTGCGGGACGCGCCCGCGGCACCCGTATCAGCAAGGACACAAATGGGATGCCACGGTGGAAACCGGGGATGTCGGATGGCCGCAGGCTTGGGGCTGCCCCGGCGGGCGATGCCACCCCACTGGGTGATGCCACCCCAGCGGGCGATGCCACCCTGGCAAGGCAGCTCCCGGGCAATGCCGTTAGCGGGAGCCGGCCACCGCCACAGCCGGGAGGTGCCGGAGCTCCACCCGCCCCATGGCAGCTAAAATTATCCCTCCCCTGGTCATCCCAGACCCGCGGAGCCACAGGAAACCGGGGCAGATCCTGGGCGAGGCCGCACACCCCCGGGGAGGGGGGGACAGTCCCACGGGAGCGGGGACGTCACCGCCAGGATGAGGTCCCCCCAAAATTGCCCTGGGGATGGGGATGGTGCCTCCCTCCCCACAGGGTCAAGCTTATTTGTATACCGTGGCCGACGGCAAAATCACGGGGCCCCTGGGGACACCCCGGGGACGGAGGCGGAGGGGGGGATGACACACACGGAGGCCCTGGGCAGGGGGCACCGGAGGGGGCTTTGAAGCGCAGCCGCCCTCGCCGGCGTTCCCGCTGCTCGGCTTCCTGCCTTTGTGGCGGGAGCGGGGCCGCTCCTGGCCGGGCACTTCCTCCACCACCGCCCCCCACCGGGGACCCCCTCCCAGCTGCCCCAGGACTGAGCCCCTCCGGGACCGGGGGCTACCGGGGCTGGAGCCCACCCCGGGGTTGGGGGACACCCGGGGACAGATCCTGCCCATTCGGGGGCCGCCAGCGCTGCAGCCCCATCACATGATGAAATGTTTTCCTCCCCGGCAGTAGCCGGGACAGCACTGAGCGATGCCGACACCAGGGTGGGGGAGGGATTTTAGGGGTGGCAGCACCGGTGGGGGGTCCCCCGGTGCCGCCACCCCTAAAAATCCCCCCTCACCCCGGCGTCGGCGTCACCCTGCAGGACGCATCCCCCCCCCCGCCAGCCCCGCGGGGACAGGCTGCCGCCATCCGCCCCGCGCGGGATGCAGGGATGGGCGACGGCCCCGCGGGCGGGTGTCACTCATCGCTGGCAGGACGGTCCCATGCTGGGGGTGCCGGTGCCCCCCGGTTCCGGCTCTCAGAGCCCCACGGGGCCACGTTCGGCATTTCCTGCCCGGATGTGGCTTCCGCTGGCTATGGCCACCACCGGGACGGCAGTGCCAGGCATCGGGGGCCGGGCGCCCTGGGTGTCACCCGGCCATAGTGTCCCTGCTGGTGTGTGGCCCCCCCCCAAACAAAGCCAGCGCCGTGCCAGCACCGTGGATGGGCCACCCCACCGTGGACGGGCCACGGGCCCACCCCAGCGTGCCATGAGCCAAGCGCTGGTGGGACGCGGTGGCCCCCATGGCATCGGTGGTGCTGATGGCACCACGGAGCCCGGGGTCACAGTGTGGGGATGGGGTCACCGTCGAGCCACATCCCGGTGACAGGGTGGCACCGCAGCCTTGGCTGGTGGCCGCTGTGGGAAGGCCACCGCCCCGGCCGTGACAGCGGACCGGGGACCACACAGGGCACCCGCGCCCATGGGGACACCGCACCCATGGGGACCCCCAGCCCTGGGGACCCTGCACCCATGGGTCCCCCAGCCCTGGGGACACCGCACCCACGGGGGACCCCCAGCACCTGGGACCCCCGCACCCACGGGGGACCCGTGCCCAGCCCCGCGCGCCGCCTCGATGGGACTTTCCCGGGTCAAAAAGTCCCGGGGCCGAAGGGGCCCCCCCCGGTGGCACCGGGAGTGGCGTCACCCCCCCCGGGGCTGTCCCGGGACGGGTTTCCCCCGGGGCTGCCCCCCGTCCCGCGGCCACTGCCCACCCCCGCGGGCACCGGCGCTCCCTGCCCGCCTCCGGTTCCTCTGGGCGCCGGTGCCGTTCCCGGCGGTGCCCGCCCGCCCGCCCGCAGCCGGACTCCGGGAGGGGAGCGCGGCGGCGGGGCGCGTCCGGCCCGGGAGGGCGCACCGGGAGGGGTCCCGGGTAGGGGCGGACCGGGAGAGCGCAGCGGGATCCGGAGGAGGCGCAGCGGGAGCAGGGACGGAGCACGGGGGAAGCGCAGCGGGGGGGGCGCACCGGGAACCGGAGGGGCGCAGCGGGCGGCGGGCGGGGGCGCAGCGGGCAGCCGGGGCCGCGGCGGGGCTCGGTCTCTTACCAGCACCAGGGCGAAGCGCTCCTCCAGCTCGCAGGGCTCCGGCATCGGCATCTTGCCCGGGGCGAGCAGCCCGGGTCCCCCCGGGGCCGCCGCCGCCGCTCCCGGGCCCCGGGGCAGCGCCTCCCCGTCCGCGCTCTCCACGTTCCCCATCCCCGGCCCAGGCACCGGGGGGCGGCGGGGGAGGCTCAGCCCGTCGCGTCCGGCCGCCGCCGCCGCCTCCCGGGCCCGCCCCGCCCCGCCCCGCCCGGCCCCGCCCCGCCGGGCCGCCCGCGGCTCCGCGGCGGAGCCGCCAGGGGGCGCCCAAGGGCGGAGGGGCGGCGGCGCCACCGGGGGGCGCCCAAGGGCAGGGAGCGAGCGGGAGGTGCCGATTGGCCCGGCCACGGCCACGACGGCCAATGAGCGTCGCGCTTCTGTGCGGGGGAGGGGGCGCCTGGCCAACGGCGGCGCTCGGGCGCGGCCGGTCGCCAATGGGCGGCGGCGGCGGCTCGCCCCACCCCGCTCCGGGTGGTGGCGGCGGACCAATAGAACGAGGAGGAGGGCGGGCCTCCGCGGCGCGCCGGCCAATGAGGGCCGGGGGCGTGGCGGAGTGGGGACCGTTCGAGGCCTGGCACGGACGGCGGAGCGCCGCGCAGGTGAGGGCTGAGGGGACCGCGGCGGCGGGGGGGGCCCGGCCCGGCCTCGGGGGTCCCCGCCGCCTCCCGGGGCCCTCGCGGCGGCTGCGGGCCCCGGGCAGCCCCCACCGCCCCACCAGGCCTCACCCCGGCGGGGCCCGGCCTGGGCAGCTCCTCCCCCCCCCGCCCCCCCCCCAGGCCTGGCTGCCCGGGGGGGTTCACGCGTGTCCGGCCCCCCGTGGGGGCTCCGCCTGGTTCCAGGGGGCTGCAGCAGGGTGGGAGCAGGGGGGAGGCCCCCCCCCCTCCCCTCGGAGGCACCCGCAGGGGGAAGCAGGCGGCTGCTGGCGGGCCCGGGCCCGGGTGCAGGCGCCGGTGGGTAAAGGTCGCCCAGCAGCGCCGGTCCCGGTTACCCATTGACGACGGCACCCGGCGGCCGCCCTCGGGCCACCGACCGGGGACGTCACCAGCGAAACCGAAACGGCTCCGGCCCCGTCTCAGTCAGCCGTGCCAAGGGGAAGGGCTGCCGCCCCAGCTCCCTGGCCCCGGCGCGGGAGGCCCAGGTCCCTCTGCCGTCCCGGGAGCCGGGACCCACCAGCCGTCTCCGCAGGGAGGGCAGGCCCCGCCTGACGAAACTCGCTGTCACGGCCGCCCGCCACGCCGGGAAGAGGCTGTCGCACACCTCTGCAGCCGCCACACCCCGCCCAGAGGCAACTTCCTCGTTGCCTTGCGCAACCCCCGGCGGGGCCGTGGGACAGCAGCACCCTCTGCTTCTGCCCCGCCGTGAGGCCGAGCCAGGAGGTCCCCATCGGCGTGGCAGCGTCAGCCCGGTGACAACCGAGCTCTCGCTGTCCCGGTGCCGGGGCGAAACCAGCGCAGCCCTGGGCAAGGCCAGCGGGCGCAGGGGTCCGTGCCAGTGCGGCAGGAGGAGACCCCAGGCCTTCCCCTGCGCTGGGGCGGACGGTTGACAGCCCCGGGGCCTGCGCCCCCTCAGGGCTCTGTCTGCCCCAACCTGTTCGGTCCCTTTCACCCCTCGGGGACAGCCGGTTCGTGGCACTTGCTGGGCTGGTTGCGTTCCCGCAGGTGCCAGGGTAAACGGCACCGGCTGAGCCGGCCAGACCGGGGGCTGGCGGAAGGGCCGGAGCGGGAAGGGGAGAGGAGGAGGAGGCCCCGCAGGGAGCCTGGCTCTTCCAGAGCCTCCTCTGGGGATGTCATTACGGGCGCTAATAGTAGCCTGGCACAAAGACGCTTTCCAGCTGCCGGCAGCGCTCCCCGCGGGGTCGGGGCCTCCCCAGGGGCAGCCCCGGTCTCGCAACAGCCTGCAACACTTGCACCAGCTGGGCGAGGAGGGCGCTGACGCCCGGCCGGCGCAGAGCGCGGCGGATCCCCAGCAGCCTGCAGCTCCTGCCGCTCGCTCCGTGCGGGACGGGCAGGTCCTCGGCTCCCGCTGAGCTCCTCTGCCGCGTGGCGCAAGCTTTGGGAGCACGGGAGGGCTCCGGCATCCCCCCTGACCTACCTCCGCTCTTGCAGCTTGCACCTTTGCGAAGCGGCCGGTGGGCCCACTCCCAGCCCGGCACCATGAACGTCTTCGACCGAAACATCAACTTTGACGCCCTCTTCAAGTTCTCCCACATGTGAGTAACGCCTCAGGCAGGCCGGGCTCGAGACGGGGGGGGGGGGGGCTCACGGGGGGCTGCGCCAGCCTCACCGCCGGCCTCACCGCTGCCCCCTCGCCCGCAGCTCGGCCTCCACCCAGGAGCACCTGAAGAGGGTCTACGCCAGCTTCGCCCTCTGCATGTTTGTGGCGGCCGCGGGGGCCTACATCAACGTGGTGACCCACCTCTTCCAGGTGAGGAGCCTTTGGGGCGTTGCGGGTGGCCCCTGTGCTCGCACACACCCCCCACCCCCAACCCGTGCCACCCCGGCGAGGCAAGGCCGGGCCCCCACCCGCCTCTCGCCCCACAGTTCAGCTTCCTGACTGGCCTGGGTGCCCTGGGACTGATGATCTGGCTGACGGCCACCCCGCACAGCCGGGAGACGGAGCAGAAGAGGCTGGGGATGCTGGCCGGCTTTGCCTTCCTGACGGGTAGGTGGGCACCGGGGACCCTCCCGGGCCCTGGGGAGTTGGGGACAAGGGCCCTGACACAGCGCTGACCGGCTCCGAAATGGCTCCGGTGACACCCTGCTCTGTCCTTCCAGGCACCAACCTGGGGCCCCTCCTGGAAATGTGCATCTCCATCAACCCCAGGTAGGAGCGTGACCCCCCCGCCCCGTCCCCAGCCGCCCCCCGCCGCCCCCAGGCCCCGTTCACCCCCTCTCCTCTCTCCTAGCATCATCCCCACCGCCTTCCTCGGCACCGCCACCATCTTCGCCTGCTTCTCACTGAGCGCCCTGTACGCCCGGCGCCGCAGCTTCCTCTACCTGGGAGGTGAGGGGGGCCAGGGGGGGGACCCACGGGGGGCTGGGGGCTCCCGGCACGGGGCGGGGGGCACCCCACGGGGTGCCAGGGCCAGGCCTCACTCCCTGCCCTCTCCCCGCAGGTTTCCTGCTCTCCGGCCTCACCCTGATGCTTCTCTCCTCCGTGGTTAATGCCTTCATGAGATCCACTTGGCTCTTCACGGTGAGTCCCCTCCCGTCTGCCAGGACCCCACGGAGGACGGACGGACGGACGGAGGTCGGCTCGCACCGGTGACGCCAACACAGGGCTGTCCCCATCTAACGTCCCCTCTCCCCCCCCGCAGGCCAACCTCTACCTGGGGCTGATGATCATGTGCGGCTTCGTGCTCTTCGACACGCAGCTCATCATCGAGAAGGCGGAGAGCGGGGACAAGGATTACATCTGGTGGGTGCCGGGGCCGGGGGGGGGGGGGGGACGGGACACGGGCCGGGCCCCCCTGAGCGCGTCCCTCCCTCCCCGCAGGCACTGCGTCGATCTCTTCCTCGACTTCGTCAACATCTTCCGGGAGCTCCTGATGATCCTGGGCATGACTGAGGTGGGTGACGGTCCCCCGGGGCACGGCTGGCGGGGGGGGACGGACAAACCTGCCCCTCAGCGGTGGGGGGGACGGGGGCCGCGGACCCGGCAGTGACCGGCCGCCTCTCCTCTTGCAGAACAAGAAGAAGGAGAAGAAGTGAAGCGGCTCCGGGCCGAGGTGGAGCTGTCCCCATCTGGTCCCCGTCCCCACCCCGTCCCCGTCCCTTCTCTGATTCATTAAAGGGGTTGCGCTTGCTGCTGATGAAAAGCAGCCCAGAAGCTTTCGCACCTTGTGGGTTTTTCTCTCGTTTAGCTTTTCTTTGATTAGAAACCGGCCGATTTGCAGATCCTGCTGGAGTTCGGCTCTCCCCCCTCTCCCCGGCCCGGCTCCCCCCCCCCCCCCCCCGAGAGCCTGCGTCCCTCGGGGTTACCGCCGACACGTGAGCTTCCTCTAGAGGTTTCTCCCCGGCCCCACGGGCGACACGTCCCCGCCTCGCCCTTGCGCCAGCAGCCGGGGTGTTATCCCCCGACCCGGGCAGCCGTGGGTGCCCCCCCCCCCCCCCCCCCCCAATGCCAGCTGGTGGGGGGGGGGACCCCCCTGAAGCCAAACTCAACGGAGGAGCCTCTCCTTTAGCACCAGTGCCAAGAAACGCAACGGAAAAGAAAACGATCTGCTGGGCGAGCCGTCTGGCGGGGCCGCGGGGACGAAGGTGTTTTGGTTCCGAGCTCTCCCCATCCCGCCATCGCCTCTTTGTACACCGGGACGATTCAATAAAACGCTCAGACTTGAACCTCTCGGCCCCTTCCCTCCCTCCCTCCCGCGGGCAGGATGCGGCCGACGCAGAGACGACAGCAGCTGCACAATAACATATATAAATAAACCGGGGGAGGGCGGCTTTATTGAGTTAAAAACCCGGCGGCGGGGGCTGTACACTGCAATAGCACCATCGGAGAGAGCCGGGGGGGACGGCAGGGCACCGGGACCCCCACCCCGGGCAGCACCCCCAGACCGGAGCGGGGGGCAGTGGGGTGGAGGTGGGGGGGGGGGTTTTGGGGGTGGGGGGGGGAGCGGAAGACGTGCGAGTGCGGCCGGGCCGGGGCGGGGGGCTCAGCCCTGGCTGCCGCAGGAGGAGAGGCTGTCGTAGAGGGAGTCGCTGAGCGACTCGGAGTGCTCCAGCCCCGGGGGGCCGTGCCCCCCGTCCCGTGACCGGGCCTCCGTGCTGCCCTCGTCCCCCACGTCCGAGGCGCTGGGCGTCCGGCTGCTGCTGGCGCTCAGGGTGGGGGGCAGCGGTGGGGGGGCCTCTGGGGATGCCCCTCGACGCCCCGCCGGGCTGCACACGGGTGCCTGGGGAGGGGCAGCGCGGTGAGGGGGCGGCTCACTGCGCCCCCCCCGCTCCCTGCCAATGCCAATTACAGCCCAGGGCTGGCAGAGAGGTCCCACAGCCGCCCCCCCCCCGGGCCCCCCCTTACCAGTGTGGGACGGTGCAGCCCCTCCAGCCCCCCGGGGGGGCAGAGGAAGGGGTCGGCGGCGCTGCAGGCTTTGGCATTCGGGAAGGTCCAGTTCTTGCTCTGCTGGACGCGCCGCGGCTTCCCGGCATTGTCACCGGCATCTGAGGGAAAAGGCCGGGGGGGGGGGGGGGGGGGGGTGGTGTGTCAGTACTCACCTGCAGGCCCCCCCCCCCCCCCCCCCCCCCCCGCCCCAACTCCCCCCTCCCCACAGGGTGCCAAGCCCCATTGCGCCTTGCACAAACATGGGTGTACGCCCAGCACCATCGGCGGGGCCTCGCATGCCCCCGGCACGACACTGACCTTGGGGACTGGTGCGGTGGCCGTGTGGGCCAGGGGGGGCCGGGGGGCGGCACGCCGGGGCGCTCCGGTGTTTGCCGGCCACCAGCAGCTCTTCCGCACTGGGCACCTCCCGCTCCAGCGTCCGGGCCTTGCGCGGCACTTTGGTGATGGCAGGTGGCCGCGCTGGCACGGCGCCGGGCAGCGGCTCAGGGCGGCCCCGCGGTTTAGGGGTGCTCTTGGCGGGGACCCCCCCGTAGTCGGGGGGCGGGAAGGTCCCAATCCCGCTGTCCAGAGTCCGCGTCAGCGACCCACAGGCTGCCGGCACAAGCGGAGGCGTCAGTGCCAGGGGTCCACCCCGGTGCCCCCCTCCCCACCTTATCCCCCCCTCCCCCCCCCCCACCCCCCCCCCCAGCACCCCCTCACCAGCAAAGTGCTGCGACGTCCCTGACTCGGACAAGCTCTCGTCCGATGGCAGCTCGTCCCGGAGCCCCACGTCAGGCACCTGCGGGGGGGGGGGAGAGGGTGAGCGGCCATGGGGTCCCCCACAGAGAGGGCACACGGCCGGCGGGGGGGGGGGGGGGGTGTTGGGGGGAGGGCGGGTTGGCCTCACCTTGTCAGGGGGCTCCCGCAGGTGTCCGACGATGCCGTTGCGGGGCGGGCGGCAGAGCCGGGGGTCTTTGGCATCGGGGGGGACCCGCCGGAGGTCACACAGCTCCCGCTTGTGCTCCAGGCGGCTCTCGTAGGGCACATCCTTCCCGTCCACCCTGGGGACAACGCCAGGTCAGGGCAGGCTGCGGGGGGCACCCACCACCCTCATCCCCCCCCCCCCCCCCCCAGCCCCTGGGCCACCGCTGACCTGTCAAGCAGCTGCTGCATGAAGGTCTCGGCCGTCACCTCCTGGTACATCACCGGGAGGTGGCCGGGGCCGCGGGGGGGCCCGCGGGGGCGCCCCTTCTCCAGCGCCAGCCCCTGCAGGAAGGCGTGCTCCTCCCGCAGCGCCTTGCGCAGATCCTCCGCCTTCTCCATCAGCTTCGAGATGTTGAGGCTCTCGGCTTCCAGCTTGCGGGCGGCCAGCTTGACCTCCCGGCGCAGGGGAGCCGGCGTCCCGGCCCACTCCCGGCCCCGGCCCCCATCGCCACGACGGCTCAGAGCCGGCAACTTGCTGCGGCGCAGCCCAAACCAGCTGGCCAAGCCGCCAGCTGCCTTCCCCTTGGCTTCGCCCGCCGGGGCCCGTTCCTGCCCCTGCAGCCGCAGCACGTTCTCCTCGATGCCCTTCATCACCTTCTCCTCGATGGCCGAGTGCCCGGCGGCACCCGGTGGCGGCCCCGTGCTGGGGGGTTCGGGGGCCGGTGGTGCTTTGCGGGAGGCCCCTGCCGCCTTGGCGCCCGCCGGCTCCTCACTCCGTGGCGTCCCAGCTTTGCCGGCACCCGCCTTGGTGGGAAGCTTGGTGGGGCTGCCGTGGGGGCTGCGGGCGGTCTTGGCGGGGGGAGCCGGGGGGGCCCGCGGTGGGGTCCTGCCACCGGCGGGGCGCCCCTTGCCCCCGGCCTTGCCGGGCTCACCCATGGAGCCAGAGGAGTAGCAGCGGGCCAGGGGCTCCCCACCGTGTGCTGGCTCAGGGTGCTTCAGACTGCCCCCCAAGCCCCCCCGGGGAGGGGGCCGCGGCTCAGACCCGTGGCCTCGCTCGGGCCGCCCCGGGCCAGGGGGCTCACGGCCCTCAGCCCCCCGCAGCTTGCCCAGGGCAGCCAGGCGCTCCTTGAAGGGCAGGTAGCCCGGCTCGGGGGGCTTCTTGCCAGGGCGGCGGGAGGGGGCAGAGACCCCCGTGCCGCGGCGGGCACTGGGAGGGGAGGCAGCCGCCCGCTCCCCACTGCCAGGGGGGCCCGGCGGCCCAGGGGGCTGCTCTGCTGCCTCGTAGTTGCGTGGCGGGGGGAAGGCAGGGGGCTCGGGGGAGCCGGGCTCCGGGGGGGCGTCGGGGGAAGCGCGGCAGCTGAGCGCCGGTGAGGCCTCGGGGTTGCCACCGCGGCAGGGGATCTTGGAGGTGCGGGTGAGCTGGGGGCTGAGGCGCAGTGCCCCAGGGGGGGGCGGCAGCTTGAGCACCTTGGGGGGGGAGGGCAGGGGGTTGGTGTCCCCCCCGGGTGAGAGCGGGGCGAAGCCCCCCTCGGGGCTCTCCTCGCCTGGGGCGTAGAGCCCCAGGAAAGCGGGGTGCTCGCCACGCCGCTGCCGAGGGGGGCCCCCAGGGGCTTCGCCGTTGCGCCGGCAGCACCCCCCCTCGCCCCGCAGCAGCCGCTCGGCCAAAGCGCTGAGCAGGGCCCCCCGCGGTGGCGCAGCCTCCTCCGGCGAGGAGCAGGGGCTGCCCTCAGCCCCCCGCCACCCCCCAGCAGCCCCCGGCCCCCGCAGCGGGCAGGGGGGCCAGCCTGGGGCAGCACAGGGCTCAGGGGAGCCGGGGGAGGCCGGGGGGGGCCCCAGCAGTGGGTCCGTCTCCTCCAGCTTGCGCAGCACCTCCAGGATCTGGGCTTTCTTCTTGAAGAAGGGGGAGAGGGCGTCCAGAGGGGGGGCACCGGGGCTGAGCCCGGGGCTGCCCGACGGCACCGGCGGGGTCACCTGCGGGGACCGGGCACTGTCACCCCATGGGCACCCAGCGCTGAGCCCCACGACACCGTGCTGGGGCTGGGGTGGTGGGGCTGGGAGAGGGGGATGCCCTGGGGACACCACAGGTGGAGGGGGACGGGGAGAGGGATGCAATGGGGTTTGGGATGGGGACACAACGGGGTCGGGGACGGGGACACCGGGGGCAAAGGGGTTTGGAACCGGGGACGTCACAGGTGGAGGGGCTCAGAGAGGGGGATGCCAGCGACTCAGAGAAGGGGACACCACAGGCTCAGGGGCAGGGACACCGTGGGCAGTCGGGCTTGGAGAGGGCGATGCCACAGGCTCAGGGATGGGGACACTATGGACCCAGGGAAGGGGACAGAGGGGAGGACACCACAGGCACAGAAAGCAGCGTACCACAGGCGTGGGGACACCGCAGGCTTGGAAAAGGCAATAGCTTGGGAAGGGGGATGCCACAGCCCGGAGAGGGGGACACTGGAGCAGGGGGGTTCAGAGACGCCGGTACCCACCTCCAGCGGGGCGATGCAATGACTGGGGGTCAGCGGCGGGGGCGGCTGCTCAGTGGAGCCCGGCTGGGGGCTGGCTGCGGCATCCAGGGGCACCGGCACCGGGTGCAGTGGCAGCTGGAGAGGAGGGAGATGCTGGGTTAAGCTTTGAGGGGGGCTCTGCCCTGTGACCCCCATCAGGACCAACACAGCCCCAGACGCACCTGGGGCAGGGATCCAGCCGAGAGCTGCAGCTTCTGCTGGAAGAGGTCGCTCAGCGCCTGGTTCTGGCGCTCCAGGTCAAAGACCCGTTTCTTCAGCTTGATGCACTCCTCACGCAGGTCCTGGCCGGGGCGGGAGGAGGGGGCGTCAGCTGGGACCCCCCCCAGTCCTCCTCCAGCCCACCCGCCGCCCCCCACAACCCCCCGACACCCACCTTCTGGTTGAGCAGCGCCTGCACCACATGGTTGGCAACCTGGGGAGCAGAGGGGGGGGGCCTGGGTGGGGTGCAAGGGCATGCGCAGCCCTGTGCTCTGGCACACGTGTGTGCACACGTGTCCCACGTGCCCCCCCCCCCCCCCCGGTACCTCGTCCAGGCAGCGCTCGTACGTCTCCCGCTGGTTCTCGTTGGCCTGAGCCAGGGCCGAGTTCTCTGCCTGCAGACAGAGCAGGGACGGCTCAGGGGACACGGCACAGGGGCACGGGTGCCTGGACCCCAGGGGACCCCTCCTCTGCCTGGTGGGACCCAGGGCCACGCATGGAAGGACGGGGCTGCCCCAGGAGCGGTGGCACACGAGGGCCACGGAAAGCAGGAAAGTGCTTCCCCCCACCGTGGCGTCTGGGCTGCTGGCTCCGTGGCACCAGCCACGGCTGCCTGGTAGCACTGGATGCACGATGGCAGTGGCCATGGCTGCACGGTGGCCATGGCTGCACGGTGGCACAGGCCACGGCTGCCTGAAGGCAATGGCCACAGCTGCCCGAAGGCAATGGCCACGGCTGCCTGGTGGCCATGGCTGCCCTGGAGGCCCTAGTTTCTGGTAGCCATGGCTGCCCAGTGGCACCAGCCACGGCTGCCCGGTGGTCCCGGCTCTCAGTGGTCCCAGCTGCCAGCCCCCACCGTACCTCCAGCTCCCGCAGCCGCTGCAGGAGCTCATGGCTGGTGCCCGTCTCGCCAAGTGCCACGGGGCTCCCATCTCCCGGCGCCTCGGCCACGCTCTCCGACATCGCTGGCTGCAGGGGGACGCACGTCAGGCCGGGGTCCCCGCTGGCCGGCACTGCCAGGCCCTGGGCAGCCCGGACCCCCCTTACCTTGCTTGGGACGTCCCCAGCCCCGTCCCTCCGCAGTGTCACCTGTGGGGGAGAACGGGGCTGAGGTGGGGGACGAAGCCTCGGGGGAGCCCTGGGGCCAAGCCCTGACCCCACCGGCACCAGCACCCGGAGCCACAGGGACCCCTCCTGCTGCCCAGCCACCCATGTCCCTTCCCGGGGCGTGCAGGGACCCTGGGAGGAGCACCAGCCCCGAGGCACCGGGATGCACAGCACCCCCGGTACCGGCACCAGGGCACCGGGATGCACAGCACCCCCGGGGCTGACACCAGCCTCGGGGCACCGGAATGCGCAGCACCCGGTGCACAGGACCCCCGGCGTGCAGACGGGCCCCCCCCCGGCTCTAGCCCCGGTGCCGGACACCCCGCTTCCCCCGGGGCTTCCCCCGGCGCCGGTGCCTCCCCGCACCGCTCGCCCCATGCGCGCCGGAACAGGGGCCGGCCCCGAGCACCGGGCACCGGCACCGGCCCCAGCCTGGGCCCCCCCCGCCGCGCTCCCGCCCCCGCCGCGCACTCACGCCCGGGGCTCCCGGCGGCGCCGCCCGTCCCCGCTCAGCGCGGCCCCGGGACCGGTCCCGGCGGCGGCGGCGGCTCCATCCCGACCCGGCCCGGCCGCGCTATTGTTGGGAGGCGGCGGCGGCCCGGCTCCGCCTTCCCGCCGCGGCCGGGGAGGAGCCGGGGCCGCCGCCGCCGCCGCCCCCGGTGCGCGGCTCCGCCAGCGCCAGCCCTGGGCAGGGAGCACCGGGGAACCGGCACGGGGGATCCGGGGCACCGGGGACCCCCGGGAGAGGCGGCACCGGGACACCGGGCATCCCGGGAGAGAAAGCATCGGGCATCCCCATTGCGGCACCGGGCACCCCCGGGGGTACAGGGCACCCCACGGAGAGGGACCCCCCTGGGGCACCCAGCACCCTTTGGAGAGGGACCCCCAGGACCTTGGGCACCCTTCGGGGAGGCCCCTGGGGCTCCAGGCACGGAGCCGTGCTGTGGCTCCAGGCCGTGGCCCCCACCCTGCACCCCAGGAGCTGGGCAGGGGTTGGGGTTCACACGGGGCCACGCGGCTCCAGCTCACCCAGACCCGGCGGGGGGGTTCAGCGGTGCAGGGGGAACCAGAGGGGACAACAGGAGGGTCTGGGTGTGATGGAGGTGGCGAGGCCGGGAGGGAGGTCACTGGAAGCAGGCGAGGTTGGGGTGCATGCAGCGCTTGTGACAGCCCTGTCCCCTGCCGGGGACCCCACATGGCTGCCCCATGGGTGGGAGCGCTGGGGGCCGCCAGACGGCCCCGGAGCAAACTCTGCCACCTTCTCCCACCCAGCGCAACGACAGCAGCAAAAACAACCGGAGCGCCAGTATTTACAGCCCCCATCGGCGCAGCGGGGACGGGTGCAGAGAGGGGCTGTGGGATGCTCCCCGCGTCCCCACCAAGCCCCAAGCCAGCCGTCCCCAACCCGATGTGCTGCGTGACCTTGGCCACACACCCTGGGACCCCGCTGGCACCATGCACAGCAGCACCGTGCACCCTCACCGGCACACGCGGCCGGACCTCGCACATGCTGTCCCTGTCCTCCTGCAGCCCGCAGGGCCAGCAGCAAACCCAGGCGGGTCCCCAGGGCGGCCCATGGTGCCCGTGGGCTCGTGGGCCCCCCTCGCGCTGCCCCCGGCGCAGGAAGCGGCCCCGGGGCCGGCGGCTCCGGCTGCGTCACGGGGGGAAGTGAGGCTCTGTCTGGAGGGGAAGAGCAGCCCGCGGCCCCCCCAGGCCCCACCAGCAGGGCATGGCCAGGGGGGCCCCGACAGATGGACGGCGCAGCCATCCCCTCCCCCAGCACAGGGCCCCGCAGGGGCAGCATGAGGGTCCCTGTGGGGAGGGGGATGCAGCTCCAGCAGAGCCAGGGGCACCCAGAGCCCATGTCCCCCTCCCCAGTCCCCCCTGGTCACCCTGGGCCAAGGGACAGCAGCCGCTCGCACCCGCCGCCCCAGGCACCGCGGGGACACAGCACGTGCCCAAACCACGCGGCTGTGGACATGCCAGCACGGCAGGGAACAGTCCCCTGCACCCGGACCATGGTGCCACGGCACGGCCGCAACAGGCTGGCCTTGGCCTGCCCCACACCAGGGTCCCCACCCCAAGCCCGGGGACATGGGGTGACAGCCCCAAGTGTCCCCAACCCAGCTGGGCTGCAGGGGCTGGGCTGCTCTTGGGGCAGCCAGGACACAATGGGGACAGTGGGGACAGCGGGGATGCACCGGGGACAGCGAGGACACCCCGGGGACGGCCAAGGATGCACCAGGGACAAGTGGGATGTGCTGGAGAAACAGCCTTGGGGTAGCAGGGACACGTTGAGGACAGCTGAGACTCACCAGGGACACACCAGCGACAGCCAGGATGCAGTGGGGACACTGGGGACATACCAGGGACAGCCAGGATGCAGTGGGGACACTGGGGACAGCCAGGATGCAGTGGGGACAGCAGAGACACATGGGGGACAGCCGGGATGTACCAGGGACAGTGGGGACCGGTGGGTGGGATGGAGGACAGTGGGGGACACACCAGTGACAGCCAGGATGCACTGGGGACACTGGGGACACAGCAGGGACAGCCAGGGCACAGCAGGGAGAGACGGGGAGAGAGCCTGGATGTACCAGGGGATGGTGGGGACACACCGGGGACATCGGGGACAGACTGGGGACAGGCGGGATGCGCCGGGGGCACATGGGATGTTCTGGGGACAACAGCCCGGGGACAGCAGGGACATGCAGCCGGGACAGCCGGGATAGACCGGGAGGCACCGGGGACGTATGGGGGGCACCGGCCGGGACTCCCCGCACCGCTTTGCCCGGGGGACCCCTGGCTCCGCCGCCCAGGCCCCCCTCCGCGGCACGTTCCGGTGCCCGGTGGCAGCGGGGACCCCCCTCCGCACCGCGGGGCTGCCGGGGTCCCCGAGCTGCGGCCCGACTTCCCCGGGGAGCTCCCGGCGCCGCCGCCGCTCCCCGCCCGCCCTCCCGCCGCGGCGCGGCGCGGCCGGACTCACCGGGGGCTACGGCGGGGCGGCGGCGGCGGCGGCGCGGGGCGGCATGGCGGGGACCGGGGCCGGGGCCGGGACCGGGGCCGGGGCTGGCCCGGCGGCGGCGGCGGTGATGTCATGGCTCCACCGGGCCGGCTCCGCCCTGCGCCCCCGCCGCCGCCAATCCGCGCCCGGGGGCGGCGGGGTGGGGTGGGGGGTGGGGGGTCCCGTGGCGGCGGGGACGGCGGGTCTCCCGGTACCGCCGCCGCATCCCCTCCCTGGGACCGGGCTCGTTCCCCCGGCCCGGTGCCTCCCCCCACCCCGATCCCCGGAGCTGCCCGAATGGGACCCGGTGCCCCCCGGACCGCGCACAGCGCCCGGCCCCACCCCGACGGGGATACGGCACCGAGCGACCGGGACCCCGCTGCCCCGGGCCGGGACCGGGCCGACCCGCGCCCCACGGAGCCCGCACGGGCTGGGCCCGGCTCTGCTGCCCCCCCCCCGCCGCAGCCGCCGAGCTCCACGATGTGAAGGACCGAAATAAGGCCGGGGCTCCCACCGGCAGCAGGACCGGAGGTTTGAGGAGCAGAGGGGGTCCCCCTCGCCGGGAGGGGGGGGGGTTCATCACCCCAGGGCGGCCCCGAACCCCCCCAGGACGGCAAGAGCCGCTCCATCCTTCAGCTCTTCCACCACCATCCCCAGCCCACCCTTGCCGCAGGACACGGGGACACTTGGGCGCCCATCTCCATCGCTTTATTGTGGAGGTTACCCGCGGGAGGGAACCTCCTCCCCCGACCGAAAAAACGTTACAGGGACCTCATCACGCCCCTGGCCTCAGAGCCCCCCCAGGACACAAGAGGCACGGACCATTTCCCACGGCAAAGGACCCCCCAACTCCGGTGAGCGTGGAGAGCCGCCCCGTTCTTTCCCCGCCTCGAGTCCCCCTACGGCTTTTGCCCTGGCCAGCCCGGCCCCACAGCGAGGGCAGGCAGAGCCAGGGGAAGGAGGGTCTGGGGTCCCCGCTCTGGAGTTTCAGCCCCCGCCGCTCCAGGAATGATGCCGGCAGAGGAGCTGGAGCTGCGGCTCAGCCCGGTGCTGGGCAAGGACACCGGCACCTGCAGGTTTTCCACACGTGTCCCACCGACGGGCTCCGCCGCGACTCGGCACGAGGGAGGATTCACAAGGGAGGGTAGAGATGCCGCACGCTGCCAGTGTCAGCTCACGGATGCCGGCTCCAGGCTCCCGTTGGCGGCCGCTCCACGGGCCTGGGCGGAGGAGGCGGTTTCCTCCAGCCGCCTGTCGTCCCTGGGCCCTGGCCGGCACGCTGCCATGGGCAGGTGACTCTGTCGGGGACAGAAAAGGCACGGTGGGCTGGCTGCAGCGGGACGTGCCCGGGCAGAGGCGAGGGCAAGCCCAGCCTAGTGTCGCTCCCACACGAATTGGCCGTTCCACAGGGATGGGAGCGCCCACAGACCGGGAGACGTTTCCTTTGGGCTCCTGCTTGAAACCAACGGCTACAGCAAACCGGTGGTCTTCATTCAGGGCCTGGGGGGGGGGGGGTGTGGGTGGGTGTGTGTGCGCTCCAGAGCTAGGGTCCCCCCACCCCGATACTTGGCTCCCACCAGGGGGGAGGCACTGCGGGGACTCCTCGGCTGCAGGGACAGCGTCGGAGGGGGTGACAGGGAATGCAGGACGGGGCATCTGAGGACATCTCCAAAGACGACACCCTGTGGGCACGTCCTGAGCAAGCCACAAGCTCCGGGTGGGACACAAGAGGAGCAAGTTGCAAGAGAAAAATGAGACTGAAAAGGAGAAAGCAGAAACCCTTTGCCTAGAAGACAACAGCTTCCCTTAAAATCCCCAGATGGGAGAAAATGGGCTTCCCACAGCGGGTAGTCCCCAGCCTGCGAGACATCGCCACCGCGTCCCAGACAGCTCCCGCGACACCCGTCCCACGCACAGGAAGAGGGTGGCACCGAGCCACCCACAGAGAAGAGGCGACTGCCCATCCTCCGCCGCTCCCCGGGACCGGGCTCTGGCTCCCACGCCCTCAACACTCCCAATACCATCCAGACCGTGGGCGTAGCACGGGTCCGAATTCCGCTGCATGGGAGAGCAATCCCCTGAGGGCCTGGCTGCGTGGTGGGAGGGCAAATGGAGACTTGTCCCCCCAGGAAGACACATCCTCCAGCTCACCGCAGAGCCCCGGGGGGCGGTGGATCGCCCGGAGCAGGAGCTGTGCTACTGCTGGAAGCCCCCGGTGCGCTCTCCCAGCCGTACCTGCGCAGGCAGCTCGGCCGGAGGCTCGGCAGCCGGGGAGAAGACGAGGGCAGAGGAGCTCCCTCTGTCCGTCAGCGCCATCTGCGGAGGGATGCCTGGGTGGGAGGGCTCCTCCAGGGCCAGTATGTCTATGGGGGCCTCGGCAACGTCTCTGAGGGACTGATCGAGGGCCACAGAAGGATCAAAGAGCAGAGGGGACGGGGGACACTGCATGCCATCGCCCACCACGTCCAAGTCCTAGGAGAGAAAACACCGGGAGGGGCTCATCAGCAGGAGGGGTCCCGAGGAGCCTCTTGGGAGACAGAAGCACGAGTCCTCACAGCCTTTCTCCGCTACCCCCTCGAGCAGCAGGGCAGGAGCGGGCAGCAGGCCACTCTGCTGCTTTACAGGCAGAGGAGGAGGAAGGCAGAGCAGCGAGCACCGTGCCACCGGGCCCCTCAGCCTCGGCAGCTGGGAATGCAGCTACGGGGACCTCCTCCAGAAACGGCGTGATCCAGGCTGGGGGTGCCGCACTCCCACTGAAAACAAGGTGTGGGGCACAAGGTCCGGAGCCCAGCGTGACGTGCCGCCCCCGAAGCATCCCTGCAGCAGCCAGGAGGGCTGTGAAAGGGTCCGATCCTGCCCTCCTCAGGACACCCAGAGCAGTCACCCCTCTCCCAGGATTTCACCCGACCCCCTTTGCTTGCCCTGACAGAACGTATTGGAGTGGACGGTCTCTGGCTTACTCCTCCATCTGCCCTGCTCGCTGCCATCTGCTGC
Source organism: Aptenodytes patagonicus (assembly GCF_965638725.1). Classification (NCBI taxonomy): domain Eukaryota; kingdom Metazoa; phylum Chordata; class Aves; order Sphenisciformes; family Spheniscidae; genus Aptenodytes; species Aptenodytes patagonicus. The sequence goes on from NC_134975.1 coordinate 618,295, forward strand.
GTGCGTGGATAACCCCGCTGACGCCAGAGGCTGGGATTCCTGTGAGGCTATTGTTAGAGGACGGGGTTTGTTTTGGCTTTGGAGGGTGTTCCGACATCAAGGCAAGATGCCTGCGACTCACGAGTGGCACTCCACCAGCCTAGCGTGACGCGAGATAAAACACAGATGCCCTACACAGCCGTAGCTCCGAATCCCTCCGAGCCAAGGACGGAGGGCTCTCGCAGGGTGTCTGCGGTTACATCCACGCACAGCTCGGGGCACAGGGCAGGAGCAAAGCACCCAGGTTCCTGCCTGAAGCACCCGAAACCCCGCACGGGGCGGGGGACCCTCTCGAAGGACAGGCTGGGGGAGAGAAACAGTCACGTTTTTCATTTCTGACCTGAAAAAAAACCCACCTCTCCCACAAAGGCTCTTTTTAACAGAGCGCAGCGCGCTGGCTCTGCCCCACAGGAAGGAGGGCTGGGATCTGGTCCGATGCCCACCGAAGGCAGGGGGAGTGTTCCCTCGACCCCGGGGGTGCTGGGCCCAGCCTGACCCCACAGCAGCAGCACTTGCTCTTCCTGTGTTAACGCTGTGGCTGCTGCCATTCCTGGGACTCCACAGCTGCTGGCCATCCCTCCTCCACCAGCAAAGTCTGAAGTGGTTACGAGATTTACCTCCTGATAGAAGTGCTCAAGAACCTCAGGGGCATCCGAATACTAAAGCAAGTGACGCCTCGTTCAGAGGAGCGGCTCCAAACGACTGCAGTATATTTTTGTTTAAACAAATTTCAGAGGATTTTAAGCATGTAGGCTTAACACGCATGCAGGACATCAGAATAATCTGGGGATTAAAATCCTCACGTACTCCTCATGGGAGAGAAGAGGGAAAAAAAAAAATCCTCTTTTTAAAAAGCCCCTAAATATAGGTTTAAACGGGAGCACAGCCCTTCTAAAGGGGCAGTCACCAACCCTACAGAAACAAACATCTCCCAAACCTTTCGCATTCCTGCACGTTCTTCAAGAGACTCTCCTTCCCCAAGCCAGCAAGAACAAAAATAATTTTACATTATCTGTGCTGGGGAGGCAGTGCTTTACATGACATCCATGCGTGCTCCACAGAAAGCACCGGGTCTGCTGCACTGCAGCCCGCTCCACGAGCATTTCAGTGTGACTTCATGGCATGTAACCAAAACAGCAATATTCAGGGGAAGCTTTTCTGCAGGACACGTTGCTTGCACACCACGGCCTAAAGCACACTGCACAACTTACATCGCTGAACTCCAGGGGCAAGCTCTCTGTGGGCTGGAGCTCAGCAGCGCTCAAGTACAGGTCCGTGGGGGCAGCTTCCAGCTCCTCAGGGACAGCCAGCACCTGCTCGGGTACGTACATCTGCGGAGGCAACCGGAGATGGAGCGGGCAGCACGGATCCTCGGAGAGGCTCACGGGAACTGGCTTGTTGCAAGGCACTTCCTCGGAGCCTTGACACGGTTTAAACAGAGTCTGATTAGTGTCCTGACAGATGTCTGGGAAGATGTGGTCAAGGGAAACCTGCACAGCAGACAAGCTACAGACGGACACGCATCCAGAGGCATAAACGCTCCCCCCTCACCCACCACCCTCCAGCAAACGGTGTTAAAAACCCCATACATTTCTCCGAGGGACTCCAGAGTTGCACCTCGACTGCCCGGCAGTGTGGATGACGTTACTTGCATGATGGCAAACGGGGACAACAGCGACAGCCTCCCAGTGGGGGCTGGGAAACGGAGCTGGATCCCTGTAAAGCACTCGCAGATCCTCAGATGGAAGATATTACAAATGCACAGGCTTACTTTTAGTTGCAGACATCCATTTAAAAGGCATTTGCACAGGCCTTAACATCTAACACGCAGCGGAGATACGAGCACACACAATGCTTTTTCCACAGCCAGGAGTTTAGTTCCGGTATTTCTATCTTCCCAGTGCATTTTCCTTCCCAATGGAAAACCTATTCCTGCCAGAGGTGTAAATGGGATTTCCTGCCTTTAATCACAAACAGAAACTCTGCTCCAATTGCATCGCGCTTGCAGAGCAATCCACCAGCAGAGAGTAGCTACAGACCAAATCCCATCCTCTTCCAAGAGCCCTGCGAAACTACAGACGGACCCACCGCTGAGGCTGCACCAGGGTCTGCATAAACAACATTTTACTGACAGTCGTGAAGTTTCTACTTACTGCTGCAAGGAACAGCTGAGATTGTGTCACCCAGTGAGGAGAGTGAGGCACAACCTCCACGCAGGCGACAATCTGGAGCTGGGGCCAAAGCAGATTTCAGGTGTCGATCAAGTCTCTCAGGTCAGATACCTCAATATCAAACCCACCCAAACAACTGCCCAGCTGTTCTCGACGTTTGTGGGTTCATGCCACAGCTTCCTCTTCACACAGTGCAGTGTGGGAGAGGAAAAAAAAACCCCAAACTTCCAAACCCACATAAACTGGCAAAAGGCGCCAAGTTTAACCCAGTTTCTTAAGCTGTCTAGGTTTCAGATTTATCCTTTCCTCCTCTCCTCCCTGCACCGAGGCAGCTGTGAACGCGCCGATACGACTTCCCGGCAGGCTGTGGGGAGCCCGTAATCTGTGCTAGCAGCAACGGTACGGAGCTCAGCCCAGAGGAGCCAGATCTCTCAGACACTCAAGGGCAGATGTGGTGAGGAAAGCGCCTCTGTATGAACAGCAGGGTGGGGAAGCCAGATTTTAATCTCTCTGAATGACTCCCAGATCAAGCGCCGACTTTATTGGTAGCCAAAAAGCATGGATTGCCAAGATGACCAAATCACATGCTCCACCTGGAGCCCAACAGCCCAGCTGGGTTCGGTCCCTTTAATGCATTGTCACAAACAATCCAGCTCCTGAAAAGCAAACAAAGCCCAAGAGCCTCCCGACAATGCACAAAGCAGAGCAAACTGCAGATGTTATCGGCTCAGCGGGGCTAACCAAAGTAAAATCTTGTTTGTGTCAGTGAAAGTCAGCTGACAGCTCGGACGTAAGGAAATCAAACCTCGTTTTTTCCACTCCCTTCTCAGCCTGCCCTGCTCAAAGCGAGTCAGCTGCAAACAGCAACTTGCTCAAACCGTTTTATAGGTATTTATCCCGTCTTTATTTTGAAGCATATGGTCACTAGAGAGAAACCAAGGCACCTTCCTGCTACCCGGGCTGCTCCCTGCACATACCTGGAGTCGAGTCTGCCAACTTCAGTAACAAAACAGAACGAAGAGCTCACACAAAACAACGAGCTCCTCCTCCCCCTGGGCTGCCAGCTCTGCTCTGGGACCCAGCACCAGAACTTCTCCTGACTCACACCAGCAACAGCTGCTAATGCAGCTCCGGCACAATCCAAACCTGCTCCTGGACACATCCACCCAATCCCATTTAGGCAAGAGCTGCGCAGGGGCAATGCTCGGTTCGTGGATCCCATGTTGGGGCGCTGATCCCCGAGCTGGGGGGATCCCAGTGGAAATTTCAGTGCTAGCCCTCAAAAAGCCGAGGCCGTTTCAGGAGGTTGAACAGCTCAAGGCTGTTCACACACACGTGTGCGAACCTTTCAAGGAGTAAAAGGAGATTGAGCTGACCCATGGCAGCCCCAAACAGGCTAGGAACTACTCCCTCATTCAGATCCTCCCAAAAATCACCGAGCACGTGCTTCAGCAGTCAGACACCCTTTTCTACAAACATCCCTCACAGCAGGACTCATACCGAGAGCTCACAGACCCTGCTCAGGATGACTGCTGGCACCCAGCACCTGCAGCCAAGAGCAGACTTGCTTCTATCCCCCTTTCACATAGCCAGAAACCATCTCGAGCCTCCCTCGGACTTTGTGAGGTTCCCCTGTCACTTCCAAGTGAACTAGCCACCCCGTTCGGATGCTCTGGATCGGCCAGCGTACCACAGGAAGGCTGCAGCGGGACCTGCCCGGGCAGAGGCGAGGGCAAGCCCAGCTTTTTGTCGCTCCCACACGAATTGGCCGTTCCATGGGGACGGGAGCGCCAACAGACCGGGAGACGTTTCCTCTGGGCTCCTGCTTGAAACCAACGGCTACAGCAAACCGATGGCCTTGATTTAGGGCCAAAGAGAAAAAAAGGAGGATCAAACACACTTCAGACTGCCAGCAAACAGTCAGGAGCGCAGCCCAAGGCAGCACAGGCAGATCAAAGGATACGCGTGAGGCAGTGCCTGGTCATCGGAAGGGACTGGTTGGAGCATCGGACGTCGTCGACAAAGGCCAAGCACCTCTGGCTGGAGCGGGTGGTGTGCGCCTGCAAGTCCAAGAGAAGAGCTCAGAGCTGCGCTGGAGAGTCGTCCGGCTCTGTTCCAGAGAAACCCCCTCGGCTATACAACACTTGCGTCCTGCTTTCAAAACACGCCAAGACCAAACTCTCAGTTCCACTCCAGCAGAGCCTCGCTCCTCATTATGTCCTTCCCATTCAAGCTTTTATTAAACAGAGCTGAGACAATGAGGCACGACTCGATTTCAATAGGAAGAACTTCACCTCAGAAGTATGTCTCAAAGAACGAGGTTTCTCAGACTCATCTTTCAAATTTCAGAAGTCAGTTAAGGGAACGCTTTGCATTTTAAAATGGTTACAAAGAAATGGCTGCACACAGCTTCAAATTTAGTTTCACGTGTGATGCAAGGGGCCTGCCTTTCGGTCCCCACAGGTCTAGGAGGAGTCTGGTTTCACCACTATAAGAAGTATTTCCCCCACATTTTTCAATGATGAAAATCAGGCTACCTTGTACTGAGCCCTCGCTTTCAAAAGGGAAAATTCTCCAACCCCACACTTTAACTTGTGCAGTTCTGGTGCCCATTTTAAATGACTCCAGGAAGCCCCGATGTTTCGGCCAACGTGTGGATACCGAGGGTGCTGGCCAGGACCAGATCTTTATGTCCTTGCAGAAAGGGCATGTTACAAGGGGCGCTCCGGCAGGGCCAGAGCGCACCTGGCCCGGGATCGCTCCCAGGAAGGGACGAGAGGAAAGACCCAGCTTCCAAGCGAGGCTGTAACTCCAGCCATACCCAGTCCCCGAGCCGCTGGACGCACCTGCTGGGCAGCGCCATCGGTCGCCAGCATCCTGCGCTCCTTCAGCTGCCGGTGGAGCAGGGCCTCCACGCCGTAGCGCTGCCGGTAGCGGCGCAGGCACTTCAGGCGCTTCAGGTTCTCACGTTCCTTGGCCATCAGCCCCTCCGGGCCTGTCAGAAGGCTGCTGCCTGCCAGGAGCGAGGGGAGGGGGTCAGAAAATACCACCCCCACCTGCCACATCCTTCCATTTTTTTTTTTGGTATCGAGAGCCAAAATCAGCTGTCGAGCGCTCCAACAGCTGACTAACGACACAGATGTCAACGCACGGAGCGAACGAGCAGCGAGAGTTGCTCGTATAAACAGGAAGCACATCTTTCAGTTACATAAGAGGATGACAAAGCAGACTCCATCCCAAAACTCATCCCAACTGCTCTGTGCACACGAGGAGCCGACTGAATATTTTTAAGCATCTTTTAAAATAATTTGGCCACTCAAAAGTCTATTGTGATTTCTGCAGGCAGAATAGCACTTTGTCAAATTTCAGCTTGCTCCTGTGCAAGTTCTGGAAGCTTCCAGTAAGCACTCCCAGCTGTAATTACAGGGCAACGCTCAGGATCTGCTTTTCTATTACTGGTTTGCTAAAAAGAGTTCTACAAAATTGTTATGTACCAAACTTCCAGTTATTTTTATTTGAGACCGAGCCGTATTATGCCATTTTCCAGGATGAGCTATTATAAGACCATGCTAGAGAAAGCATTCTTTGCACTGCAATACTTGCAACCAGTTATACAACCCAGCTCTGCCTCTGCTGAACTACGAACTCCTGCCTCCAAGAGCACGTTCCGTACAGGGAGAAATCCAACCGAGGCAGAAGTGCTTTTGCAAGGCAAAGGTGCACCCCTGCTAAGGAGGAGTACGTCATTACAGCAGTACTGGTGTAACAACTGAAACAAAACTTCTGCCGATACAGACAGGACCTTACAGATGAATAAATTTTTTTGTTTATAAAACCAAAAACAGGAAATCCCATACAAAAAAAAAAAAAAAAAAAAGAAAAGAACTTTTGCCTCAGAAGTAAACTTTGTAGTCTCATTTCCTGACAACACTGCAAACTTTGAAGAGCAAAGAAATCCGGCAACCTTTCTAACCCAAACGATACCAATCTCCAGGCATGAGGCCAGCCACAAAAATACCTTCTCTAACTGACTTTCAGTCCTACGGTAATTCTCACCCTTACCGAGACAGCACTGCTCTGAAGTCTGCTTCTACAAAGGGCAAAAAAAACCCATTTTTTTTTTTTAAATGTAGAGTTCTGCATGTGTTTTAGAGAAGCGCCGTGCCCTCAGCCAGACGAATACGGATCAGTGACTACCTGTACCAGTACTTGCCTATGGCTTCATGTTCTCCCTTGCGGCTGTGCAGGTATCGGCGCTTCTTCTCCTTCAGAAGGTGCTGGAGTCGTTTGAACTGGTCAATGTAGAGAGACTGCAGGCGGATCAGCTTCTCTCGCATGATCAAAGCCACCTCCTCAGCTGTGTACACGCCAGCATGCCTGAAAAACACCCCCACAGACAGGGTGAAGTTTCTAAGGGTCCCTCGGGGCTGTTCTCCTGGCTGAATGGCACGGACGTTATCAGAAACACGGGCTGAGCAGGGCTGGGTTAGACAGATCAACGGGTGACGAGCAGAAATACTGATTTTTACAGATTTATTTTTAATTTAAGAGATCACCCAGAGACTGCTGCTGAACGGACCACTCCACACTGAAAGAGGATGACCATCAAATACTTCCCAGAAGAACCACCAGGTCCAAGACTTACAAGCATTCACACCTAGCAACTCACCAAGGATCAAAGTCCAACTGCGACACCATTAATAACGTCACCTCTTTAACATAACCGCCATCTCCTCTGGTACCACACTGAGCTCAGAACGCTCCGCACGCTACATGTGTGTAAGCAGCCTGCAGCCACCAGCATCCAACTTACTTCAAGGGATCCTCCTGGTCGCTATCGATGCTGTCAGCCTCGCTGTCCGGGTCCCCTCGCCACGTCTGGTCCACTGTGATAGGGTCCTGCTCGCCATCGCTCCAGCTGTCCTCATCTGAAAAGACAAGTCACCCTGAGCAATAGGACACTGCCCTACGTCCCAGCGCTCGCCGCTCTGGCACAGGGCAGCCGGGGACCCCGGGAGCTCGGCTCCACGGCCGCACGGAGGTGAACCAGCTCTGTCTCTTGCCAGGAGAGACTTCTCCTCCCCAGCACAGTGTGAGCCAGCGACATGGAACAACGGGAAACCCACCAACTCGGCGCAGCCAAAACACACAGCTCCTGTGGGGTGGCGCTCCTGCCTACCTAGGAACCACGAACTGCCGGCTGGCCCCACCAAGCGACCCTGCGAGATGAGAAGCTCAGCACTGAGCCAGCGTTTGACAGGCAGCGCTAGAGACTAACCCAGCAAAGAAGGAAGCTAGCTAACATTTCTACTCTGTGACTGCAAGGGAAGAAAACCTGCAGGATTTTGGTCTGGTGGTGTGAGTCGTCTACAGTCAGTGGCAGGCGAGACACACCAGGGTTTGCAGAACACAATCTTTTACCCACGGACCCCTGGGATCTTTTTTTCACTGATTTAAGAAGTGATATCCTTGGCATTTCCACGCAGAATGGAGAACTCCAGGTCCTCTCTCACCGGTTTTCACTTTCAATTCTTACCTAGGATCCGACTGGCTTCGCTGCGGCTGCTCTCTGCGGTCTGGGAGCCCAGCTCTGTTTTGGCGTAAGAGCTAAGCTGGCAAAGGAGAGTCTCGCTTACAGGCCCAGGATTGGACTTCTTCATCTGAGCTTGGAGCGCCAGAGTGTTCCTACGGGCATGCTCCGCACAGAACGACGTGCTGCGAGAATAAATCACAAGCTTGTTACAACTCCAAGCCCTCAGCCAGCAAAACAAACAAGCGATACAGTGAGAAACGTTCCCTGGCACCTGGAAAGCACATCCCCTCCACAGCTCTCTCTCAGAGAGAGCCGCTGGCTGCAGGTACAGCTTGGAAATGCCAGAGAGCCCTGGGTGGCTCGCAGACCACACACCACCGCTGAAATGCCACCTCTGGCACTGGAGCCAGCAGCCACATGGCACAGCAGCAGCGAGAGAAAAGAGCTTTTTACTTAAAGCCACTGAGGTGAGCTCTTCTGCTTCCAAACATTCACACTGGACTCTCAGTCTCCACACAGAGCACGCTGGCCCACATCGGATGGATCCTTTTTATCGCAGAGGGACCAAGGGCAGAATGAAGACTATCAGCGTCCACATCCCCGTAACCTCTGAGAATGAAACACGGGTCGATGCTCCCATAAGGGAAACTGTGCTCTGCTGTCATGCTTACTGAATGTCGAGAACTGTTCTAGGTCCTTCCATTCATAGCAGTCAGAACATTTTATATGCATCAGAGAACAAGAAGCACAACCAGGTCATCAACTCCACCTAACACACGACCAGAGTGTATGTGCTGAGGATTATCCGTAAGCACAGACAGCGGCAAGTTAAATTTGCTGGGCTGAGCGGAGGTACGGCACCACGTGGGTGCACATACAGCTCTTACGCTCTTACAAAGGACCTGGATCACTGCAGCCACCTTCTGATGGCAGAGGGCAGCAGCCCGACAGTCCTGCAGGACCAAGACGACTCCATGCAGTGTCCAGCACTCACAGTCTTTTTCTAGCTTAAAAACGCTTCAGAAAGAGGGAGCCACTTGTCTGAGGTAACGTAACTGCAGCAGCTGAATCGGGAGGACCTTCTCCTGCCCGTTTTAATTCTGTATGATGGAGAACCAGGAGAAAGAGGTACTCACCCATCCTTCTTCTCTGGTTTGGGTGCAGCGTTGGGACACCGCTTTCCATTCTTTGTTGAAACATAGCTGCACTGCTTGAAAGGGGCACTCCTGTCTTCAAGAATGTGCTTAATACAGAACTCCTGCCCCTCCAGCCGCGGCTGGGAGCACTGGCGGTGAGTGAAGGCACATGACAGAGGCTCCTGCGGCCGCGGCACAGGAGTAAGGCGTCCTCGGCTTGACGGCAAAACATGGATCCGAATTCTGTTCATGCCAACACCTGCTCGAGAGATGCAGGCTAGTTAAAAGAAATGAAACAAACTACTGATAAAAAGAAAGAGGAGCAGCATCTGCTAACGCATCTGAATAAAGCTCTTTGACCCCCTTGAACAGGCGGGAGATGAAGTTGCTCCTATAGAGATAGTTTCTTCCAACGCCTGAGGAAACTTTTGGCTTTGCAGCAACCCCATTTCTGCACAGAATGAAATACATCTCACTCACCTGAGCTACCAAGCAGCAACGTCCATGCCAAGGTGTGGGCACAACAAGCGCTGCTGCCTGCCAGCATTGTGGCCGGGGGGGGCTACACGTCCCAGAGGTGCCCCTCTACCCCCCCCCCGCCCCAGCGCAGGACCCTTTCCTCCCAGCGCACGAATCCCACAGCTCCACACCCTCCCGGGGTACAGCGCTCCCTTCCAAGAGCAGCCCACCAACCCCACAATGCCCAACACAAACCCCATCCCTCCATGGCATCCCCTGTCCCCCAACTCGCGGCCCCTTCCTCAGCGGGCAGGCTCTCCCAACCCTGCCCCCCCGCCGTGCTTCCCACAGGCCCAGTGCCCACCCCAGCCCTGCACCCCCCCCCCCCCCGTGCGCTGCTCACCAACTCCACAGCGCCCAGTACAGGATCCCTCCCGCCCAGCGCAGCACCCGTGCACGACCCCCTCCGCCCAGTGCACCCCCCTCCCCCGCAGCTCCTCAGCGCGTGGCCCCTGCTCCCGGTGCCCATCCCGCTCCCGGTGCCCATCCCCGTGCGGGCCGCCGCCGCCCCCCCCCCCCCCCCCGGTGCCGGCGCGGACCCCTCTCCGCCCACGCACGTGCTCCGCCGCCCAGGCCCCGCGCATGCGCAGTCGCGCCGGCCGGCCGCCCCGGCGCCGCCATTTTGTCCGCGGGCGGCGGGCGTGAGGGGCGCTCCCGAGGGGAGCTCAGGCAGCGCGGCCGGAGCGGAGGGCGGGGGGGGGAACCGCCCCCCCGGCCGGTGCGGGGTGGAGGGGCCCCGGCGGAGCGCGCAGGTGTCGCGGCGAAGGGCTGCGCGGGCGCCACTCGGGGCGGGCGGCGCCGCCGCCATCTTACCTCGCTGCCGCCCCGGCCTCCCTGCTGCCTCGCCGCGCACCCGCCCCGCCACCTCACTGGCCCGCCCGGCCGCCAATCCGTGACAGGCGCGGGGGCGGTGCCGCGCGCGGTTGGCCGAGCTCGCCGCCACTCCGCAGGGACCAGCCACGCCTCAGGGAGTCACGTGAGGGCGGCGCGGCGGGAAGCCGACACGTGGGCGCGGCGGGACCGGGGGCGCACGGCGGGGACCGGGGCGCCCGTGGGTTTGCCAGCCCCGAGCGAGGGAGGGGAGACGGGAGCGGGTTTGTGCTTTGGCCCCGGGAAGGCAGAAGCTCCCGGTAGCCCCAGGGACACCGGCTTGGTCCCAGGGCACCAGCCGGGGGCCAAGAGCCCCCCCCCCCCGGTTTCCCGGGACAGCTGCAGAGAGACATTGCTCCCCGCTGATTAACGGAAAGGGAAGAACGAGCAATTCACCGCAAACCCCGACAACCCGGGAGCAGCCAGCCCAGCCGCCGAGAGAGGCTCCAAAAGGAGTGAGGGACAGGCCTTTGCCGGGAGCCTGAAACCTAAAAACCGAACCCAAAACCGCAGGGGGCGGGTTACCGATGGCAGAGGCGCTGGCGAGGGTCAGCAGCACCGACTGCTCTTAAAAAACAAGCTTGACATAGAACAAGTTTCACAAAACCATATGGAGACAGTACATTTATTGAAGGTTGGAAAAGTAAAGTCTGATAACAAAGGAAATCGGCTTTTCCGAGACATTCAACCAAAACTCAGGCGGCTGCCCTGGTCCAGGGTTTAGGGTCATGGAAAAAGCTCTTTCCAGCTCGGCTGCGAGCAGCCACGTGCCAACGGGATCCCCTGGAATTGCTGCCCCGGGCACGGTGACCCTTCCAGCCATCCATCCTGCACGGTCTCGTCCTACGTCCCAGCTGGGAACGCACCACGCGGCTCCTCCCCAGATCGACCCCTGCACAGCCACGGACCGAGTCCACCAACGCATTCCAACACCTAAACCCAGCTCTACGCGTGCTGGCGGCACCACCCGCGGCAGGACCCAGCCAGCCAGCTCCCAGCACAGAGCTGCTCTGCCCCGGCAGGTGCCTTCGGGCACAATCCGACCCCACGTACAAACCCCTTGGCTCAGCAGCACTCATCCCTGCCGGCCATGGGCAGCTCCTCTGGACTCTCTCCCCCGCAAAAAGCGGCCATGGGGGGCAGGCGCTGGGCCAAGCGCCCTCCATCCATCACCTCACCCTGGCTGTTCCAACGCCAGCCGCCCCGAAACGCCACCGAAAACCCCCAGCAGCTCGGCCCACGTGCTGCCCCTGAAGCCCCACCGCCGCCGGGGTTTCCAGCAGAAGCGGTGGGACCTGCAGGAGGGGAGCGAGGGACGGAGACGGGATCCCGAAACCAGAGCAGCAGCTTTTGGAGCGAGGAAAACAGACCCACAGCAGGTAGAGCAGCTCCCATCACCCCGTGGTCGCAGCAGCTGGTATTCCCTCACCTCCCCAATCCGAGCGGCCTCCGGTCCCTGCCCTCCCCTCGCACCTCACTTCCTCCCCTCCATCCCTCAAAAGCTCCTGAACCCACTTTCTTGTCGCCAACAGCTCGAATGGAACCGCCCGACAAATCCACCCCAAACCCTCATCGGGGTCCCCCCCGCAGCACCACAAAATTAAAATGAACAAAACACTAAGATATAAGTTACTGCTTAAATTATTTGTAAAACATCTTAAATTTTCTGTGACATATTTTAAATACCCGCCAGGGCTCCCCCACAATGCGTGTTCCCCAGAGGGGGCTTCGGTTCCAGCAGGGACAGAGCCCACCACTAACTGGAAGTCAATAGGGGAGGGAGCAAGGAACACAGAAAGGGTTTCTTATCCTTTCACAGCTTCAACAACTCCGCGCTCTAAATATCAATAATAAAAGTTATATTATAATAAAATAGTTCTTCGTGAGGCAGTGGAGATCGAACAAGCCCTTTCACGCCCCCGCAGGGGCAGCCCAGGTTTGGGCTTGGGCTCTGCACAAACTCAGTAGTAAAAAGGGGCTTTACTTGGGGAGAGGGGGGAGCGGGGGGGGCGGTTCTGAGGGCAGGGGGGGTGGTCGGGGCTTGTCCGTGTTGGCGGCAGCTCTGGAGCTGGTGGAAGCCCGGGGGTTCAAGAGCTCGCCGTAAGAGTGGAAGTCAAAGGCAGGGGGCTGGGTGGGCTGCATGCCCTGCGCGCTCAACAGCGAGTGCAGCATGTTGACCGTATCCTGGTAGTCACTGGCCTGGTTGGCGTTGTGCCCGTTGGCCCCCGTGGGACCCTTGTCCGATTTGCTGTGGGTGCCCCGGGCTTTGTTGGCCTGGGGTAAGGGGAGGTTGCCCGCATCCGAGCTGTGCCCTGGGAGGTGGGCCGCCCCGGGGAGGTGGGGGTAAGGGAACGGCATGCCGGGGCCTTTGGAGGCTTTGCTGACTTTGGGCTGGTGCTCGTGGGCTGCGGCCATGGCCGTGGCTGTGGCTGCCGCCTCCTCTGGCAGGGGCCTCTTGCGGGAAGAGGCGAGGGGACCGTAGCTTTTGTGGGGCACGGCGCTAGGCTGGCTGCTGTGTTTAGAGTCCCCTGGCCGCTTGTTCACCACGCTGCTGGGGCCAGTGCCAAGCTGGACGTGTAAGTGTTTGTGAGAGTGGTGGTTGTGGTGGTGGTGGTGGTGGTTAGAAGAGTGGCCCTTGTGTTTCTCCTTGTGCTCCCGGTTCTTGCCGCTGCTCTCATCTGAGGAGCCGTGCCTGTCTGCAGCGGTTGGCACCTTGATCCGCATTTTTATCTCCTCCTGCTTGGAAGGGAGCGGCCTATCCCCACCTCCACCTGCCACCGGGATCCTCAGCTTCAGAGCCGAGGCTTTGTCACTCTTTTCAGGGCCGGGAGGGCACTCAGGGTTCTCCGAGCCACCGATGGGGATTTTCAGGATGATTGGAGAGGGGTTGCTGTCCTGCTGGACTTCCCTCTCCCGCTGCTGCTGGACCAGGAGATTCTGCGCGGCGTAGGCGTACTGAGACCGCACGTTGGCCTCCATGTTCTCCAGCTGCCGCTTCTGTGCCGCCAGCTCCTCGGCGTGCTTGGCCCGGTACTCTTTGAGCGACACTTTGGCCGATGGGGCGTTCTTGCCGCTCTGCTTCTGATAACCAGCGCCATCTTGCTGTAAAGGATGCTCAGCAGCCGACGAGCTTTCATTAGTCCTGTGACTCTGGCCAGCCTCCAGCTTGGGTGGAGGATGCTGGGACAGCCAGTGCTCAGGCTGGGACATATCCGCACCGCTCTGGTCGCTGGGCGAGTCCGCCGTGGCCGGCAGAGAAGGCCCCGCTCCGGCAGTCGAGGACGTTGACATGCTCATTAACCCAGCAATGTTCATGTCCGAACTATTGTTCCTGGAAATCATGTTGAGGATCGTCTGCTCTGACAGGCTCTCATCTTCACCGTGGTCATCAGCCTTTGACTTCTTGGCTGCTTGAGAGGCCTGGAATAAAAGCAGTGACCGGTCATGTACTTTGGGCTGTCACTCGAGCTGGTTTGATGCAAGCAGCTCACCCTGTACAGTGCAAGCTCTCATTTAAAGACAGATCCACTTTGCCCCCATCTCTCCTTGTGGGAAAAGACCCGACCACTGCAAGTGGGGTTGCAAGAGCAGCTGAAAAACCAAGGTCTCTACAGAGTTAACTCAGAATAGATGAACTCAAGCCCTAAGGCAACATTTTGCAGACGCACAGCGTTCAGACTTCCCCCCACACATGCCCTTCAGACACTGTCTTGCATTGTAATACCAGAGATGCCACACAGCCTCGTGCACACAGAAGAAATCAGAGACTGTGTTCTCCTGCAAGCACCCGCGGTCCAAAGCAGATTCTTACCCGCCAGTTCCGGATGCGTTTAAGCCGGTTGGGAGTTTTCTCAAGGATCTGCAGGAATTCATGAGTCAGTTCTGCAGAGGAAACACAAACCCAGGCAAGAGGGTCAGAGGCGGGCAGAGCAGCACTAATCCATCAGGGCAACCCCCTACTTACTGATGAGTGGAGCTACTGATGAGATGGAGCTACTCCAGGAGGGGAAAATACTGAGAACTAGTATCACTGACCACATTTAAACTCATCTCACTGCGCGCCTTTTGCCATCTCTGTTGTACCATAGAAGCTGCTGCTGCACTGGAAACCTTGGCAAGACCTGAAGTCCTGGAGTCCATGAACTGGCCGGTGGCCGTGTTTGAACGGCAGACCCAGGAACAGAGATGCCAAAATAACGTAAGAGCCTTTGGGGGGAAACCTCGCTCCAAAACTTACCATCTAAGAGCTCCAGAGTTACAGTGCCATCAACGTATTCCCACCAGTGCTTCCCGTCCGTGGAGACTGGGATCTCCCAGTTGGACCACTTACAAGCCAGGTGGATACAGACGCAGGCCACAACGGGAGGGGTGTACTGCAGGCTGAAGGTGGTCAGGTGCAGGCTGACGTCACCAGCAGGGAGAGAGAAACAGAAAGCCATGAACTCCCAAGCCTGAACTTCAGCACTCACAATCGCCCACTGAACAGACGCTGCGCAAGAGGTGGACGTGGTGGGGAAGTCCCTGCCATTCCTCCCCCAGTACAACCCTACTGTTACGGGCGTCTCTATCCCGCTCCACCAATTTGCTTGTTCCTTCCCTGTTCTGCTGCAGATAACTTGGGTCCAGGCAACTCTGTCAGCTCAAGGCTCTGCGGCTCGTGCAGGAGCAGCGAGGCACGCTGCCGCCCCGCTCGAGCCCTCCTCCGAGGGAGAAAGCGAGCGGCTGGGTCGCCTGCCAGCCCCCACCTCTGCTGCGGGCTCTGCTCAATCTGAGAAGAAACTCAGACGCTTCCAAGTGCGAGTCCTGGGATGGCGTTCAAGGAGCAAACCGGCCCTCTTCGGCTTTTAGGAAGGGTCTGGTCTTTCCCAAATGATTTTTAGGAAAAGCACTGAAGCTTCGGCTGTGAATAGCACCATACGCTGGAATGACTCAGGAGCGCCTAAAAGGGAGCCTGGCCGCCTATCAAGCATTTTCATTAGTAAATTAATTTGCCACGTGACAGCTCGGAAGTCAGTGCTGGGAGGTCTAGGTAGCACTGAGAACAGGACTAAGAAAGCATCCTACTCTCTACCTGCAGGAACACCAGGTCCACTAAGCTTTAGAAACCGTGACAGCAAGTTGAGTGCAGGATTTACCCACTGTCACACTCGCGAATCGGCCCTTTCAAGGAGCGCTCGATGGAAATGGTGCCACTGAGCATCTACGTGCAGCCGCAGGATGGCATTATCTGCATTTCTTCGCCATCCTCGGGCTACTTAAATATTTTTCCATCAATGCAACGCAGAGAGACAGAGATAGGCACCTACAGCCAAAAAGTCTGAAACCATTTCACGGATACTGTATTTATCCATACATCCAAGAAGTCAAACCCCAGGAAATTCAGAGCCTTTATCCAGTCTGCCAAGGTAAGAAGTGAAGTTAAGGTGCACAAAGAGCTTTAACCCTGCCCCATAATGATGCCAGAAGGAAATAAAAGTTAAACATCCATAGCTACGCCTGACTAAATCCAGTTCATTGCTTAAGCACCTTAATCAGACGTTTCATGGCATCACTTTAAGGCAAAATTGAGGCTGCCTGGCTACATTTCTTATTTTCCGCCTGGATTTCTTTCAAGTATAACCTTAACTCATAATTCCTTGGTTTTGCAATTATTGCTGCAGGGATAAAACACGCTTCAACCATGCATTTACCCACACGTTACTAACACCACCTTCCCTTTACACTAGTTTATGCAGGAAACCCACACAGTGCCCTTTGGAGCTACAGAGCACCTTCAACAAACAATTCTCCCAGCGTGCTGTGGAGGTGAGCAGGTAACACCTCTCACGGGCAGAGAGGAGAGAAATGACTCGCCCAAGGCCACGCGCATTCACGGCTCGGCCAGGGCTTGGAAGCGTTCTCCAACTCTGCAGCTTCGACCTGTGCTAGCGCCTAAACCATCTTTTTCTCCCATCCTTTCACTTCCGCGAGCTTTTTACAAAACCGTAAGATTTTCCGTGTCCACGACTTGGTCTGTTCCAAACGTTAACTCCGTGATTTGCCTGAAGCTGGTAATTCTGGAAATTACATTTTTAAAAAGTGTCGGAAGTCCCAGCACAAGGGCTGGTATCAGCCTTGCAGTAAAAACCTAGTGACACTACCCAGACCTGTCAAGGTGAAAAAAACTAGGGGCTTTTTTCGTTTCCAAGACTCTGCTTACAGGCCTGCCTGTCCAGTCACACAGGCCAGACAAGGCTATCGTTTTCTCTTGTAACGCCTCACGCCTGCATCCAGCTACCCTTTTTCTTCCTTCATACTCTAGATCAGCCCTCTTTGGGGTACAGACCCTATTTGTTGACAATTTGCACAGCACCTAGTTCAGTGAAAACTCTCTGACACCTAGGTACTAAGCAAGCAAAAAAAGGTATATGCTCATTTCAAGTCTACCTTTTTGTTTTGGTTTGGGGTTGTTTTTTTTTTTTGAACTTTCACAACTGTCTAACTCCCCATAAAAGAAAGCAGCGAGGTTCCTGAGCATCCCATCTGCCTCGCTTATATGGCTGATTTTGCAGCTGGTTTTGACCGGCAGCTAGCAGGAGAAGGGGTTCCTGCTCTTTCTGAACCAAACCGAGCAATCCCCAGTCGCTCGCAGGCTGACCAACGCCCCAGGGGTCACCAGTAGCACATCTCCTCCAGATAAGACCCTCTGTCAAATATGAATCAATTGTAAAATAATAACCTGTTGGTAGCCATGAAATAGGAAGTTTGGGCCAAGTCCTTGCTGGCTGAAAGAGAAAAGGAAAAAGCAGGGCATTAGTCTGCATATCCTGACAAACATTATTCCATTGTAGTGCAAGAACCACGGGCCTCTCGCCACCACACACGAAATAAGAGAGCCAGCACAGTTCGACTAACTCTACGCCACAGCTAGAAGGATTTTAGAAGTTACTGGACATAGAGCTTCACGTGGTTCAGCAGAGCCAGAACATCGCGTCAGTCACCTGCAACTGCCTCTATTTTGACATTCGTTATGGTTTTTAAGGAGACTGGCTGCAGGCAAGTTCTCGGGCAATCAATCCCAGCTAAACACTACAATGTATTGTCACAGCTCTTCGCTATCAGGCTGAGGTTACACGGAGAAGCCACAAGCACCCGATGTCTGATATCGCTTACCTCGCACTAACTGTGTGCACTTCACCACGTGGGTATGGGGGTGGTCAATAGTGATTTCAAAACCTGGAAGAACACAGACATACGGCCATCAGAAAACCAGCAGCACACCCCCACGGATCTACGAACCTCACGTTTCCTGCTCCTGGGGGACAAGGCCTTCTCCCCTTCCCTCCTTACAGCCCCTGCTCTCTGCTCGGAGGCAAGCAGGAATAGAGGAGCCCGTTTTCCTGTATCCAGAAGACTCAAGTTCTCCAGTCACAAACCCCGAAGGTCACTGCTGCTGCCAGACCTCCAAGCAGCTAAATGACTTCTGCGCTTGAAAGACCTCACTGAAAACAAAACAACTATTAAGGATTTTAAAAATAGCAGGACAAAGCCTCTTACAGCAGCTGGGAGGAAGGAGAAGACAATGGCATCTGCTCAAAGGAATTTCTGTCACCCAAAAAGCTAAGAGGAAGCAGACGTTTTCCCTTTGAAGGAGCCTACAGCACTGAAGACAACTGAACTTAATCCTCGCTTCAGTTTCCTATTCAGTTTGGGCATTATGTTTTAAAGAAAAAAAAAAAATTCAAATCGGTCCATGTGTGCAACAGATTTGGTTCTTCCCATGCAGAACATTCTAGAACTGGGACGTTAAAAAAGGCAACTGGCGAACCGAGTCGTTGCAGAACTGGGGTCACAGTTTAGCCACTGGCTCGCCAGGCCAGCGCGTGCGACCCATCGACACACCTGCCCCTCCTGTCCCCTTCTGAGCGGGGGACCAGCGGCATTTACTCCGAACCAAGTCAGAAATAACAAAGCTTACTGAGTATTTTGGAGTGGAACGCTATCTACAAACTGCCTCTGAAATGGAACATACGTTAGTAAAAACAAGTTCTAACAGTACATTTTAGAAAGGAACGGGATACTGGATCCAACGGCCGCAGCCCTAAACGTAGGCTCCAGCTTCTACTTTCAAAAAAACCCGCAAAAACTGTTGCTTCCCCCCCCCCGCCTTCATGTTCAGCTATCTGGTCAAAATATTAACTTTCAGCCCAGGTTTTGTTAGACATCTCTCCGTGCAAACTGCTTCCTGGCCACAGGACTAGAGCATTATCGAGTTGAACAGCACAACGGAGGACAGCGACCGGTGTCCAAGCGGTACAAAACCTGTTGGGGGACGGGGGGGAGACGAGCCACACTTCCACGCTTTAATTTCTCTGAGCATTGAACCTGACACAAGTTACACCTGAAAAAACTGATGTTAAAACAGAAGGAGCGGGTGTGAAAAATAGAGTTTGTTGCCTGGACTCTTGCTCTCCCACTGGCCAGCTGTACATCTGCCCTCCAGCTGTGGAGAAGACTGTGCGGTTAGGCTCTCCGCTCTGCGGAACACTCCTGGGTCTGGGATTCGTGTGGCAGCCCGTCCGCTTTGAAAAACTTACCCAGGGTCTGCAGTATTATGCTCTCTAGAATGACCAGGTCTTGGGCTTGTTGCAGGTAAGCCTGGGGTTGAGAGGACAGGCAAGTTACTCACGATGAGGCACTCCGTATAAAGCCTGCACATTTCTAACACCCTTTTCTCAGGGAGGCAAAAATAGCAAAGGGGAATCTTTCTGCCGATCTGCACTGGGGGAACTGGCACAGATTCCCTGCCAGAAAAGAGAAAGCAGAGTGCTGGGGTGGACCCGCTCCCCTGCTAGTGCTTCTGCTAGGGGATGGCTGCTTCGGGATCCACAGTGGCCCTCTCAGTCCTGGTCCCTCGCACTGCACGGGACAGCTATACGAGCAGTACAGGAGAGGAATTAGCTGCTTTTCTTTTTTCCTTAAGCTTTCCTGGATAAAGCTGCCCCTTTTCAGCAGGGTTGGCTGCTCAGTTCCAGGTAAGACGGGCTGTCTCGAGAGATGGGGAATCGGCAACGTTTTTAATAAACCCACCATTAAACACGTGGGGACAGAACAGAACCAAACCGCGCACACCGCCTTCTGCTCTGCCACAGACACTACTCAATCGCAGCAGTCAACATCCATGCCCTCCTCAGAAGCTTTTCACGCAGACACTGTTACACAGCACAGGAGTCACAATTGCAGCAGCACAGCAGAGGAGAACAGAAGAGAGGTTGCCACAGAGCAGGAAAGAAAAGCCTTCTGCTGTACAGAAGCCAAAAAGCTCTCAGTAGCGTAAGAGCAGTCGAATTGGAAAGCTGTCACTGACCATCCTAGGACACAGCCACTCGCTTAGAGAGCGGGTACTGCTGAACCCGATTTAACGAGACGCTGTAGCCACGCGATTCAGGATGCAGCACGCTTCCGCCATTCCCATTCCTCGTGCCTCCGCTCCTCACATCAGAGCCCAGTTCTCCGATCTCGACACTTACCTCGCTCTTGGTGTCTAGAGGAGTTTCCTGGGGATGCAGACAGGCATGTGCTACCTTGATTACGTGCTCCAGCTTACGAGGCTGCTCCTCCACCTTGGCTGCCAAGAACAGAGCTGCTGGTACCACCGACTTCAGAGAAAAAAAAAAACATTATTTTTTTTAAAGTTAGTAAGTTCAAGATTAAAGCGAATAAATTAGGCTAATTCTCATGTCTAAACCAAATATTCCTTTAGGAAACAAAGCCTGCGCAAGTCCAAACACCATCAGGAAGGAAAAGGGTCTCTAGTGACTACTGGCAGCTACAAGCCACCTTTTCCAAGCCCCCTCCCCAGGGTCAGTCCCACCACGTCGCCCCCCCGAGCTGGCTGCCAGGCAGCAGCAGGAGCAGAGCTGGGGGGTTCCCGGCGCCCCCCGCCCCGCCAGACCCCAGCACACTTACGTTCCTGTGGAACTGGGTGAAGGACTGCACCATATAGAAGCGGTGCATGTACACGATGGCCGTGTTGATGGTGAGCTGGGAGCTGATGGGGTGGTTAAGGAAACACACAGCCCCGACGACGGCCGCTGCGCAGCGCCCTCAACTCCCCAGCATCCCACCGGCACCGGGCCGGGCCTCGCTCTCCCTGCCGCCGAGATGTGCCTGGCTCCCCCGGCTCCCGGCCTCACTCTCCTCGCTCCCAGGCCCGGCTCTCCCCGCACCCCGGCATAGTTCTCCCTCCTCCTGAAACGGGCCCGGCTCTCCCCGCACCCGGACACAGCTCTCCCTGCTCCCGGCTTCGTTCTCCCCGCACCCCGGCACAGCTCTCCCCACTCCCGAAACGGGCCCGGCTCTCCCCGCTCCCGGCCTCACTCTCCCCGCACCCCGGCATAGCTCTCCCCCGCTCCCGAAACGGGCCCGGCTCTCCCCGCTCCCGGCCTCACTCTCCCCGCACCCCGGCATAGCTCTCCCCGCTCCCGAAACGGGCCCGGCTCTCCCCGCTCCTGGCCTCACTCTCCCCGCACCCAGGCCCGTCTCTCCCCGCTCCCGGCCTCACTCTCCCTGCAGCCGGGCCCGGCTCTCCCCGCTCCCGGGCTGGGCCTGGCCTTCCCCGCACCCCGGCACAGCTCTCCCCGCTCCCGGCCTCACTCTCCCCGCTCCCGCCCGGCTCCCCCCCGTTCCCGACCCTCCCCGCACCCGGGCCTAGCTCTCCCCGCGGGCAACACCCGCCCGCCCCGCCCGCCCCCCCCCCCCGCGCCCGGCGGCGGCGGCGGCGGCGGCACCCAAGCGCAGGCCGCGGCGGCCTAGCGCGGCCGGATACACGTTGAGCCGCTGTCCCATGTCCTGCAGCAGGTTGGCCCGCCTGCTGCCGGTACGAGAGCTCCTTGTCGGGGTCGAGCCCGGCGCGGCGCGAGGGGCTGCGGTCCAGCTGCTCGCGGGTGAAGTACCAGCGCCGCCCCGCCGCGCCGCCGGCCCCGCCGCCCGCCGAGGCCTCCATGGCGATCTGCGCCCGCGCGCGCACGCACGCACGCACGCACGCAGCGACGCGCGCGGCGTCACAGGGCGGTGGCGCGCGCGTACGGCCGCGTCACAGGGCGGGGCAGGGGAGGAAGCCGTTGAGGCGCATGCGCGCTCGGGCGCGCCAGCGCGTTCTGACGCGGGAAGTGTCGCGGGGGGGGGGGGGCGGCCGTTACACCGCCGGCCCCCCCCCCCCCCCCCCCCCCCCCCCGGGCCTCCCGTGACCCCCCCGCCCCGCCCCGGACCCCCCGGCTCCGGCTTCCCGTGGCCCCGGAGCCCGGCCTTCACCTCAGGGCCCTGCCGGGCTCCCCCCCCCCCCCCCCCGGAATCTCGCCCCCCCCCCCCCCCCCCGGCCCCACACGCCAGGCCACAGCTCCGTATCCAAAGTGAGTTTTATATATAATTTATCTGTACACACGAAGGACAAAGTACCTCAGGTCTGCGCTTGGGGGGCGGGGGGCCGGTGCCCCCACCACCACCCCCACCCCGGGATGAGCCCCCCCCTCCCCCCTCCCCAAAAAAAAACAAAACAAAAAAAAAAAGGGAAAAAAAAAAAAAAGGAAAAAAAAGTCACTTTTTTTTTTTTTTGCATTTAAAAGGGGGAGGAGCTGCCCCCCCCCTCCCCGCCGGCAGCCCCCCCGGGAGGGAGCGGGACCCCCTGACCCTGGGGGGGTCTGGGGGGGTCTGTGAAGGTGCTGTGCCTGTGCCCCCCCCCCCCCGGCAGCGGCACTTCAGTTTGGCACATGGAGGGGGCTGAGGAGACACACCCCACACCCCCCCCCCCAACAACCCCCCCAGCCCCTTCCCGGGGGGGCCCATCTCCCCTCTTTGGCACATGGGGGATTTCGGCAAAGGGGGGGCCGCACCCCGACCCGCCCCCCCCTCCACAAACACCCCGGTGCGGGGCTGGGGAAATGCCCCCCAACACACCACCCGGGGGGGGCACAGCGGGGGGGCACAGCCGGGGGGGCACCCCCTCCCCAGCCACCTCCCTTTTCCCCTCTTTTTTTTTTTTTTTTTTTTTTCTTCTTTTTTTAAATCTGTGGATTTGGGGATTTTTCCTTTTTGTCTGACCCCGGTGCAGGCTGGGGGGCACCGGCCCGAGGCAGGGGGGGGGACGGGACGGGGGGGGGGGGACGGACACCATGGGGGCCCCCCTAACTCCCTCCAGGGCCGGCATTGAGGAAGTATGTGGTCATCTCCCCCTTGCCCTTGACCTTGACCAGGCCCGGCACTCCAGCGCGTAGCCCTTGGCCGCCAGCACCTGGTACAGGTCCGTCGTCACCTGGAGGGGGAACACAGGGGTGAGAGGGGGCTGGGGAGGGGGGCGGGGGGGCCCTGTGTCCCCCCCCTCCTCGCCCCCCCCCCCCGGCTGACCTGGATGCGGTCGGGGACGCCGGTGCTGTCCATGCGGCTGGAGACGTTGACGGTGTTGCCCCAAAATGTCGTACTGCGGCTTGCGCGCCCCGATCACCCCCGCCACCACCGGCCCCATGTTCAGGCCTGGGGGGGGGGGAACACACGACACGGGACACACACACACACACACACACACGACAGGACAGAGGGTCACAGCCCCCCCCCCCCGCTTCCACGGGGGGTGAGGGCACGGGGGGGGGGGGGGGGGGGGCGTGCGAGGCAAAAAGGGGGGTGCAGAGGGGTGCGTGGGCAAAGGGTAGGGGGCGGGCAAGGGTTTGTGTGTGCAAAGGGGCATGCAAAGGGGCGTGCAAAGGGGCGTGCAACATCAGCATGTGCAAAGGGGCATGCAAAGGGGCGTGCAAAGGGGCGTGCAACATCAGCATGCCCAAAGGGGCGTGCAAAGGGGCGTGCAAAGGGGCGTGCAACATCAGCATGCGCAAAGGGGCGTGCGAAGGCCGCATGTGCAAAGAGGAAGGGGTGGGCAAAGGGTTTGCATGTGGAAAGGAGCGTGCGGTGGCAAAGGAGCGTGTAAAAGGGCGTACGAGGGACTACGTGTGCGAGGGCTAAAGGGGTGTGCAGCATCAGGACGCGCAAAGGCGCGTGTGAGGGCTGTGTGCGCAAAGGGGAGAGGGTGTGCAAGGGTGTCCGTGTGCAGAGGGGTGCGGAAGGGCCGAGGGGCGTGCAAGGGCTTGTACGCAAAGTGCAAAAGGGCAGGGGCGTGCAAGGCTTTGCCTGTGCAGAGGCGCGCGCGGAGGCTCTGTGCGTGCAAAGCCGAGGGGGCGTGCAAAGGTCGCGCGGGCAAGGCTACGCACCAGGGCCGCGCGTGCGAAAGGGACGAGGCGTGCAAGAGCCAGCAGACGCGAAGCCGCACGCCAAGGGCCAGGCACGCGGCAGGGGCGTGCGTGGGGCGGGCTCCGGGTGCACGGGGGCGTGCAAGGGGGCGTGCAAGGGGCGCTCACCGATCTTCATCTGGAAGTTGTTGAAGGAGTGCTCGTTGATGTACTTCATCTGCTCCATCAGGTGCATGGCGTAGTCGGCCAGCGCCGCGATGTGGCTCCGGCCCTCCCGGTCGTAGGTGGAGGCGTTCAGCCCCGAGGCCGCCATGTAGGTGCTGCCGATCGTCTTGATCTTCTCCAGCTGACGGTACTTCTGCTCGCTGATGATCTGGGGCGCGGACGGGGAGGCAGCGTCACCCTCACCCTGCCTCTCCAGGGGTCCCGTGCACCCCATCTTCCTGCGCCCTGTCCCTGCATGCCCCACGCGCGCTGCTCCACAGCCTCTCCGGCACCCCGCGCACCCCGGCCCCTGCGCCTCATCCCCACACATGGTGCTCCACAGCCTCTCCAAGCACCCTGTGCACCCCGTCTTCTTGCACCCCGTCCCTGTGCACCCCATGCACAGTGCTCCACAACCTCTCTGGGGCCCCATGCACCCCATATCCTGCACCCTTGTCCCTTCGCACCCCATCCCGCGGCTCCACGCGCACTGCTCCACAGCCTCTCCAGCACCCCGCGCACCCCATCCCCACGCACAGTGCTCAATGGCCTCTCCAGCACCCCGTGCACCCCATCTTCCTGCACCCCATCCCTGTGCACCCCACGCATGCTGCTCCACGGCCTCTCCAGCACCCCACGCACCCCATCCCCGTGCACTTCATCCCTGCGCACCCCATCCTCGCGCATGGTGCTCCACAGCCCCTCCAGCACCCTGTGCCCCCCACGCACGCCGCTCCACGGCCTCTCCAGCACCCCACGCACCCCGTCCCCATATACGCCACCCCACGATCCACCCCATCGCACCGCCCTCCGGCACCTCGTCGAAGTCGGCAATGATCTCGTTGAGCAGCCGCAGGCACTCGACGCCCTCGTTGTTGGCCTCCAGCTCGACGTAGAACTCGGAGAAGTTGCTGATGGAGGCGAACATGACGGCCACGCACTCGCAGGACTGGTAGTAGAGCTCGTCGTTGCGACGCTCCCGCGCCAGAAAATGCGCCGCCACATCCTTGGGCAGGATGTTGTGCAGCAGCCGCCGGTTGTACGCCTGCAGCTCCTCCATCTCCTCCTTCTCGCCCGTTGCCTGCATCGCACAGCGCCATGCGGGAGCCGCGCCGGGACCCCGCCTCCGCCCCGGCCCCGGGGTGCGGGGAGGGGGTCGACCCCGGCCCCTCGCCCTACCTGCAGCTTCCAGAGGAAGTCGAGGCGGGCGGTGGACTCGACCTGCTGCGCGTGCAGGTACAGCGCCAGCGCGAAGACGGCCAGGATGACGGGAGTGACGTACCGCAGGGCCACCTTCCCCTCCGCCGGGCTGTGGGCACCCCCCCGCCCGCTGAGACGGGATGCCGGACGCGTCCGTGCCCACCCAAGGGTTCCCCTAAGATCTACCCAACCCCTAAGATGCGCCCACCCCAGGGATCCCCTAAGATGCGCCCACCCCAGGGACCCCAAACCTGTGCCCAACCCCGTAAGATGCACCCACCCCAGGGACCCCCTAAGATGCACCCAATCCCCAAAGATGCACCCACCCCAGGGACCCCAAGGCTGCACCCACCCCATTAAGATGCACCCACCCCAGGGACCCCCTAAGATGCACCCAATCCCCAAAGATGCACCCACCCCAGGGACCCCAAGGCTGCACCCAGCCCCCAAAGCTGCGCCCACCCTCGCAGCACAGACCCCCAAGGGCCTCTCCTGCTGCTGCCCACCCTCACCCCCCTACTCCCATTTCCCTGCTGGTCCCAGTTCCCCACTCACCATTCGCCCTGGGTCCCATTGAAGGGGGGCCTGGGGGGAGAGGAGCCGGGGGTTAGCGGGGTGGGGACGCAGCTCCCAGGGCGGGGACCCCCGGGGCGGGGACACCGGGCACTCACAGGGCATTGGCCACCACCAGCAGGTCGGCGTTGTCGAAGAGGGTGGCCTGGGGCCCCTCCACCAGCACCAGGTAGGTGGCCTCGATGGCCACCATGAGCAGCAGCTTGCCGATGCTGCTGATGTGCAGGAAGACGGAGCAGGCCAGCAGGCTCAGCACCACGCTGTAGTTGAAGTACTGCGGGAGAGACGCCGCGGGGATGCACCAGCACCCCGTGGGGACCCCCTGCCGGCACCCCACACCCACGGGGACCTTGCATCCATGGGGACCCCCTGCCAGCACTCTGCGCCCTCCAGGGGCTCTGCACCAGCACCCGTGGAGGACCTTGCACCCGTGGAGGACCTTGCACCCGGAGGGACCTATACCACCACCCTGTACTCTTAGGGACACTGCACCTGCAGCACCCTGTACCCTTAGGGACACCATGCCAGCACCCCTGGGGACACTGCACCTGCAGGGACCCCATGCCAGCACCCTGCGTCCTTGAGGACCCCATGCCAGCACCCTGGGGGATACTGTGCCTGCAGGGACCCCATGCCAGCACCCTGTACCCCCAGGGACCCAGTGTCAACATCCATGGGGACACTGTGCCTGCAGGGACCCTGTGCCAGCACCCTGCATCCTCGGGGACCCTGCACCAGTGCCCATGCAGGACCTTGCACCCACAGGGACCTATGCCAGCACCCTGCATCTGTGGGGACCCCATTCCAGTACCCTGGGGGACATGGAACCCATGGCGACCCCCTGCCAGCATCTTGCATCCTCAGGGACCCTGTGCCAGCACCCAAGGAGGACCTCGCACCCGCAGGGACCCATGCTGGCACCCATGCAGGACCCCCTCCCAGTGCCCTGCACCCGTGGGAACCCTGCACCCGTGGGTGCCCCGCAGCCGCTCACCTCGGGGAAGTCGCAGGCCAGCCCGTCACGGTGGCAGGGGCCCATGGGAGTCCCCAGGGAGAAGTTGAGGGCCCGGAGCTGGCAGGGTCCCACGGCCTCGGGGGTGACGTTGAGCTCGCGAGCAGCACAGTCCTGCAGGGCCACCCGGCTGCAGGCAAACTGGGGGGGGGGGGCGCGAGAGGGGTGAGCCGGTGCCCCACAGCCCCCCGCAGCCCCCCGCAGCCCCCCGACCCTACCATGTTGATGAAGGCGGCGACGAAGACAAGGAGGATGGTGAAGACCCCGATGATGGTGCTGTGGGCGCGGGACTGGACGATCTTCCGGGAGAGCTGCTGCAGGGCGGCGGGGAAGAGCTGTGGGGGGAGAGGGACCCCATCATGCGCGGCCGAGCCCCCCCACGCCCCCCCACCCATCGGCCCTGTACTCACAGTGACGCAGGAATAGACAGCGCAGACGAAGAGGATGGCAGTGAGGAGGATGAAGATGCCAACGTAGACGCCGAGCATCAGCGGGGAGCTGGGGAGAGAGGCGGTCGTGAGCGCCGGGGGGTGGGGGGGGGCACCAGGGACCAGCATTTGGAGGGGCCACGGCACTCACTGGGGGAACACCACGATCTGGAGGCAGCAGATGAAACAGAAGACGAGGAGGGTGCAGGCCACGTAGCCACCGAAGCGGTCATCCACCTTCTTGGAGTACTGCAGGGAGGAGAGGGGTGAGCCGAGCTGGGCGGAGGGGGATGGAGGGGACCCCAGGGGATGCAGGGGGACAGAGGGGACCCCGGGGGATGAGATGGAGAGGATGGAGGGGCCAGGACGGAGAGGACCATGGAGCCAGCAGGATGGAGGGGACCCCACAGATTAGAGGGGACAGAGGTGACCCACGACTGGGATGGAGAGGGTGGAGGGTACCATGAAACCAGGACAGAGAGGACCCCAGGGGATGGAGGTGAGATGAGGGGGACAAAGGTGCTGATGGGGCCGGGACAGAGGGGACTTCAGGGGATGGAGGAGACCGCAGGGCTGGGACAGAGGGGGACAGGGGGACCCCCACCTTCTTCTCCAGCTCAGGCGTCTGGAAGGTGAGCAGGAACTTCTTGACATGGTCCTTGCGGAGCTGGTCGATGCTGCGGGCGTCGATGGCCCGGCTCAGGAACTCATCCACCTCATCCTCGGGGTTGAGGGCCTCCTGGGCGCCACGGCTGGGGGCAGGGGTGGGTCAGGCCCCCCCCCGGGCCCCCGGCTCTGCCCCAGGAAGGGGCTGGCTGCAACCCCCCCCCCCGGGCACCCCAGCATGGGGACACTTACTTGTCCTTGCTGGAGTCATCGATGCCCTGGGGAGACACAAGGGAGATGGGGGCTGTCAGAGACACCGGCATGGATGGGGGGGATCCTCAGAGATGACAAGAACATGGGGCATCCCCCAGGGTCACCAAGACCACCAAGGATGGGGGACAGAGTCCCAAGGGACCCCCATGGGTTCCCCAAGCCTGGCAAGGATGGGGGGGGGGTCTGCAAAGTAAGGATGGAGGGGTCTGAAGGGGGTCTGACACCAGTGAGGACAGGGGACCCCTGAGTGTCCCCAAGGTCAGTGAGGACAGGGCAGATCCCCAAGAACTGGTGAGGACAGGGGGTACACCTGAGGATCCCCATGGGCTGGCAACGATAGGGGAGATCCCCCAGGGCTGCCGAGGACAGGGGGAGACCCGGGGGTTCCCCGAGGCCATGGGCTGCGGCAGGCAGGAGGAAGCAGGCGAGGGCTGCGGGCAGGGCTGGGGAAGCCCAACGGCAGCCGTGGAAAGGCGGTGGGCAGCTAATACCGCCACAGAGGGGGCCCCCTGTGCCCAATGCCCCCCCCGAGGCCGCTCACCATCTGCCGGAAGGCCTTGGAGTCCTTGGTGCGGGAGAAGGAGCGGTCAGGCACCCAGCGCGGCACCAGCCCCTCCGTCGAGTTGGCACGAGCCCGCTGCAGCTTGGCCAGAATGGCTTTCTCCTCTTTCTGCGGGGCGATGTGGCCGTGAGAGGGGGGGCCCTGGGTGTCCCCTCGCCCCGTGTCCCCCCCACATGCCCCCCGACTCACGCGCTTCTGGCTGCAGCCAACGATAAGGAAGGTCTCGATGTTGTGTTCCTTGAGGTAGGCGTTGCGCTCGCCCCCGTGGCCCGGCTCCACCTCGTAATCCCCGTTCAGGTACTGCAGCGTCGCCCAGGTGATGTGGATGCGCCTAGGGACGGGGGGGATGAAGGCGCTGAGCCCCCCTGCCCCGTGCTCCCCGCCCCAGCCCCCAGCCCAGCCCCCCCAGCCCGGCTCACCCGGCTTTGCCGCCCGCTTCCATGTGGTTGGCGAGGGTCACGTCGTTGGACCAGACGTCGAACTGCCACTTGCGCAGCCCCAGGACGCCGCAGTGCACCCGCCCGCTGTGGATGCCCACGCGCATGTTCACGTTCACCCCCGTCACCTCGCGCACCAGCCTGCGGACGTCACCGGCACCGCGTCAGCCCAAGGCACCGCGGCACCGCGGCACCGCAGCACCGCGTCCCGGTCCGGCGAGCACCAGGGATGTGCCAGGACCAGGGATGGACACAGCCCCCCAAGTTGCAGTGGCACCAGGGACATGCCAGCACCAGGGACATGCCAGCACCAGAGTTGGGCACAGCCCCCCCAGGGTTGCGGTGGCACCAGGGATGTGCCAGCACCGGGCACAGGCGTGACCCCCGTGCTCTGCCCCACTCACGAGATGGCCTCGATCATGTCGACCCCCATCTCCACGCAGCAATGTGCGTGGTCCCCGCGTGCCTCCGGCAGCCCTGACACGCAGTAGTAGCAGTCCCCCAGGATCTTGATGCGGAGGCAGTGGTTCTCCTGGGGGGGGGGGGGGACGGGCAGGTCAGGGGGGCTTTGGGACCCCCCTCCAGTTCCCCCTGGCCCTGCCGCTCACCGCCGCCAGCTTGTCGAAGCGAGCAAAGAGCTCGTTGAGCGTCATCACCAGCTCCTGGGCCGTGCACTGCGAGGCCAGGCTGGTGAAGCCCTCGATGTCTGCGAAGAGGATGCTGCCGGGATGAAGAGCGTGGGCTGGGGAGGGACCACACACACCCCCGGACCCCCTCATCTGGTGACACACCCCCTAAACCTCACCCGGCCCCAGCCCCAACCCCGTGGTACCTGACGTTGTCGTGCTTCTGGATGTAGATCTTGTGGAACATCATGTCCTCTTTCTTGGTGTTGATGTCCTCCTTCATCTCCATGGCCACGTGCTGGGGCAGCACCGAGAGCAGCAGGCGCTCCTGCGCCCCAGCACCACCCCGTTAGCAGGGGGCCGGGGCCCTGAGGGACCCCCCAGCCCGGCACAGGAGACCCCGCTGCCCCCGGGACCCCCAGCCCACCTGTTGGCGGTTCTCGCGCTGGAGGTGCAGGCGCGCCTGGATGTAGCCACGGGTCTCCTGGAAGGCCTGGCGCTGGGACACCTCGGCCGGGTAGTGGGTGCAGACCCCCACCACGTTGGTGCAGAGGAAGATCAGGGCATTGGCGCTGAGCTGGTAGGGGAGGTGGGCTCAGCGCTGCCACCTGGGGACCCCCGGTCCCACGGCGAGACCTGGCCAGCTCTGCCACCCTCCTCTGCACCCCAAAACCCCAGCTCCGGTATTGGGGGTGCTGTCAAGAGGAGCAGGGGGGGGCTGCAAGGGGGGACATGCGGCAGGGAGACACGGGGACATGGGGACCCAAGGCAGGGGGATGTAGGGATGCAGGGACCCGGGGACACAGGGGACCAGGGTGAGAGGGATGTGGGGCACCTAGGGACATGGGAAACCAGGGCGGGGGGGCTGCAGGGACATGGGGGACCTGGAGACCCGGAGCAGGGGGACATGGGGCACCTAGGACTGCAGGAAACCAGGGCATGGGGGATGCAGGGACCTGGGGACCCAGGGTAGGGGGCACAGAGGGGACCTGGGGACACAGTGGACCAGGGCAGGGTCAACGTGGGAGACCTGGGGACTGAGCGCAGGGAGGACACGGGGCACCTGGGGATGTAGGAAACCAGGGCAGGGGGGACCTGGGGACCCAGGGCAGGGGGGATACGAGGATGCAGGGACCCAGGGCAGGGGGGACATGGGGACCCGGGGCAGGGGGGGGACACAGAGATGCGGCCAGGCCCCGCAGGCCCTCGGGAAGCAGAGGAAGCCGGGGGAGGGCCGGGAAGCGGAGATGGCTGCAGCGGGAGCGCTGCGGTTTCCCCCCTCCCCGTCCCTGTCCCCCGGGACCGGGGCCAGGGCTATTTATAGTGCTCCGGCAGGCTGGGAGCGGGGGCCTCGCGCCCACCCACCATCCCCATCGCATCCCCCCCGGCCGGGGGCCACGGCCCATCGCTCCCACCCCGCAGGGGTTAACCCCACTCAGGGGGGCTTCCCCTCCCGTGACCCCCCCCAAGCCCCGCTGGACTCGGCCCCCCCAGCCCCCCCCTCCACCATCGCGTTCCTTGCCCTGTGCCCTGTGGGGACGGCACGTGGCCCCGGCCCCGGCCAGGCAGGGCGAGGGTGACGGGTGGCCCCAAGCAAGGAGGGGGAACACAGCGAGGCCCTGCTGGGGGCTGGGAACACAGGGGCCTGGAGATGAGGGGACCCCCCTGGCTCCCCCCTGTGCATGCAGCACCCCACTGGGAGCACCTGCCACCCCGGGGGGGCAGGACAGGGGACACTGCCAGGGTCCCAGCCCCCCTGGGTGGCAGCCACTCCCCTGCCCTGGTGCCCTGGCCCTGCATCCCCCCTCAGGGGTTTCTGCCGGCCCCACAACGGGGGCTTTGTGGGTGCCCCCCCCCCCCCGGTGCAGCCCACAATGGTGGGTCTGTGCACAGCCCCACCAGGATGAGGGGCCCCCTCACCCCCCCATGCGGGGCTGTGGCAGCAGAGCGACCCCCGGCCACGCCGCAGGCAGCATCCGTGGGACCCTGGCATGGGACCCGACACCCCCCCCCCCCCCGGAAACACCCCCGGGCAGCCGAGGGGCCCCTCCCGCATCCAGAATTTTCCATGTGCAGAAACATCAAGTGCAGAAAAGCCCAATTTTGCAGAGAAGGACTCAGGGAGCCGCCGGCAGGGATGGGGGGTTCCCACCCGGGGCCTCCCCCACCCCATGCTGCAGGCGGGCAAGATCTCCTTGGCGCAGCACCCCCCCCCCCGGTGTGTGTGTACCCCCCCAGCCCTACCTGCTTCCAGAGGAAGGGGTCGGCGGCGTTGCGGTGCCAGGCAATGGTGAGGTGCAGGGCGGAGAGGAGGACGCCGGCCAGCACGGCCGCCCGCATCCGCACCGGCAGCAGCGTGTAGGTGATGTAGATGAAGAAGATGCTCCACCAGACACCCTCGGCCGCGCTGCGGGGCGCGACGGCCACCGTGCCCAGCGCCTGCACCCCGGCCAGCAGCCCCAGCACCACGTAGCTCACCACCCACATGTAGTCCTGGGGGAAGGCGCTGCGGCTGCACAGCACCATCAAGAGCAAGAAAAGGGCCGTGGCACTCGCCAACGCGGCGACCGCCGGCACATGTGGGGCGCCGGGCAGGCAGTGGAAGAGCAGCATGACCCCGCAGACCAGCACCAGCACCCCCATCAGCACCGTCAGGCTGCTCTGGTTCATCTGGAAGAAGTAGCGCTGGTAAAGCCGCTCCAGTTTGGCCGACTGGAAGCGTTTGGAGCGGAAAACCTGGAGCAGCCGCCGCCAGCACTCGCCGGCCGACGGCCGCCCTCCGCGGCCCCCGGCCCCCTTCGGCCCCTTGGCTTCGCCGTCCTCCAAGCCCAGGTCCACCGATTTGAGCCCCAGGTCGCCCGTGGGCCCCTTCTTGCCATAGTGGTCCTCCTGCCAGGTGCAGCGCAGCCCCCGGGGGGGCCCCCCACCCCGCTCCATCTCAGGGTCCTGCAAGCAGCTCATGTAGCGGGGGCCGCAGAGGGCGGTGCGGGGGCGGGTGCCCTTCTTGCCGTTGCGCTCCCCCCATGCCGTCTTCCGCTCGTCCACCTTGGGTACCAGGATGCCGCTGAACCACGACATGCTGCGGGCACCGGGAGGGAGTCAGCACTCGGTCCCCCACCCCGACACCCCGAGAGGGGCCCTGGTGCCCACGGGGGTGCAAGGCAGCATTTCTCCCACCTGGCAGGGACAGGCAGCGCGGGCAGCGAAGGGCCCTGATGTCCCACCCTGGGGGATACAAACCCCAAGCCCCAGCTCTCCCGCCAGCCCCATGGCCCCTGCGGGAACAGCCGGTGCCGGGTGCCCGGTGCCCGTGTCCCGGTGCCCGGTGCTTGGCCCTGCCGAGGCCGCCCCGAGCCCGTCCTCCCCGGCGCAGTGACCTGCAGCAAAGCTGGAACCGTCCCGGGTGTTCTGGCCCTGTTTGTCTTGAACGGCGGCCAACGGGCTGCACCGGGCACCGCGGCCCCGGGGCACCGGGGACCAGACGGGACGTGGCAGACGGTCCCAGCCCCGGGCGAGCGACGGTGGGGAACGGCCACCCGGGAAGGGCCGGCCCCGGCGGCGGCCGCCTCCCTGCCTCTACGCCTGCCCGCCTGCCTGCGCCGGGCACGGCCCGCGGGGAGCCCCGCCGAGCCCGGCCCGTTCACCCCGGACCCGCCAGCGCCCTCCCGCCACCGCCCCGGGCAGCCCCGCCGCACCGGCAGCTCCCGCCGTACCGGGCAGCTCCCCCGGGGCCGCACCGCTCCCGGCACCCCGGGGCCCAGCCCGGTCCCCCCCGCGCCGCACCGGGCCCCGCGCAGCACCCCGGGCCCCGTGCCGGTCCCCGCCGCCGCCGCCGCCCCGGCCCCCCCCCCAACCCCGCCGCGCCCGGTGCGCCCGGCCGGCCCCGCTCACCTCCGCCTCCGGCGCCGCCGCCCGCGGGGCCCCGCGCCCCGGCACGGCCCCGCCGCCGCCGCCTGCTCCTACACGGCGGCCGCGCTGCGCCCCCGCCGCCCCATCCCGCGCCCAGGCCGGACCCCCGGTGGCGGTGGCGGCCCCGGTCCCGGCCGCGGCCCCGGCCCCGGCCCCGGCCCCGGCCCGCCCCGGCCGGTGCCCGCCCCCCCCGCCCGGATCCGCTCCCGGGCGCTCCCGGCCGGCGGCCTTAAAGGCGCAGCGGCGGCGGCGGCCCGGTACGGCCCGGTACGGCCCGGAGCGGCCCGGTGCGGCGGGGGAGGCGCGGGCGGCGCGCGGGGGCGGCGGGCGCGCGCGCGGGCACGGGCGGACCGGCACCCCCGGGGCTGCGCGCACACACACACACACACACACACACGCACACACGCACCGCCGCGCTGCACCGACATGGCGGGGACAACGGGGACACGCGCAGCCGGGCCCCCCGCGCGCGCACACACACGCACCCCCACACCCACGCACCCCCCGCGCACCCCCTTGTCTGCACACGCACACACACCCCCCCCCCCCGAGCGTCTCCCTTGCACACACACCCGTACACACACCCGTACACACACCCCTGCACACACCCCAGTGCCCCCCCTTGCACACCCGCCCTGCACACATACCTCCACACCCCCTTGCACACGCACACACGCACACAAGTGCACAGCCTTGCACACGTGCAGCCCTGTTGCACGCACACGCATACACCCCTTTGCGTGTGTGTGCAGACACGCACACATATCCCCCTGCACACACCCCCACACACCCCTTAGGCACCCCTGGCACGCACACGCACACACACACACACATGCACACGTACACACCCGTTTTGCACGCACGCACACACACGTGCGCACACCCCCCTTGCACACACACATGCACGCGCATACGTTTTGCACGCACCCCCTCGCGCACACACCCCCCCTCACGCACACACCCCCCTTGCACACACACACACACACACCCCTCGCGCACACACACACCCCTTGCACACACACACACACCCCTCGCGCACACACCCCCTCGCGCACACATACCTCCCTTGCACACACACCCCCCCTTGCACACACACGCACACACACACCCCTTGCACACACACACCCCCTTGCACACACACGCACACACACCCTTTTGCACGCACACACCCGTCAGCACCCCGTGCCCAGGCGGGCGCAGGCCGCCCCCTCACCGGGGTCCCCGCCTGGCCCCCACGCCCGTACCCCACGAGCGTGCGTGGGTCAGGCCCTGCCCAGCACCCCAGGCCCGTCACAGCACCCCCCGCCCGTGGCCGGACCCCCCCCGCAGCGGCGGCGCCGGGCCCCGCGGCCCCCCCCCCCCCCCCCGCAGCAGCGCTGGGCCCCGGGGAGCGCAGATTAATCATTAATTAGCAGCCGCCGCCGGGCCCGTGTCCCTGCGGCCCCACGCGGAAGTCTCGCCGCGCGGCGGGGGGGGGGCACCGGAGCCCGGCGCGGGGGACGGGTCGGGGGCACCTCGGGGGACACCCCGGGGGGGGGGGGGCGGGGGGGCGGTCCCAGCACACTCTCACCGTGTGCCGGCACCCGCCGCCGCGGGGATGGGCGCTGAGGTTCTGCCCCTCGCCCTGCCCCGGGCCGGATCCCGGCCCCGCTGGGGCTCCGTGGGACGGATCCCGGCCCCGCCGGGGCTCCCCCGGGCCAGGTCCTGGCCACCCCGCCGCCCCTCTCCCCGAGGCCGCCGCAGCCCCCGCCCATCGCCCCGGCCGGGCGGTGCAGTGATGCTGCAGCACCGCGGCGCTGGGCCGGATCAGGCCGCCCCCGTGGGAACGGCGGGGACACGGGGCGTGGGGCGAGTGTGCGCGGCCCCCACGCGGCCCCGCCTGCCCCACGCGGGGGTGTACGGGGGCAGTTACCCCCCCCCGTGGGGGGTAGATACCCCCCCGGGGGCGCAGATACCCCCCCGGGCGGGGAGGCACGACACCCGCGGGACCGGTGGGACGCGGGAGCCCCGCCGCCCGCATCCCTGAACACGCGTGGACACGGCGGCGGCGGCCCCGGGGCTCCTCTTTCCCGGTGCCGCCCGGACGGTCTCCGCAGCACCGCGGGTTGCGGGGAAGTTCTATCCCCGGTGCCCCCCGGTGGCTGCCCAGCTGCGGGGGCGCGGGCCGGACGCCACGGGGATGGGCGCGGGGGCGGGCAGGCGGGGGCGGGGACGGCCGGGACGCCCCGGCGGCCCCGTGTGATGCGGAGCGCGGCAGTGGCGGCGGCGCGGCCCTTCCCGGCGGAGCGCCGCGGTCCGGTGCGGGGCGGCCCCGCCGGGATCCCGGGGGCTCCGGTGGGTGCCGCCGGGCATGTCCGCCCCGGCGCAGGCCGCCGCTCCCGGCTCCTTCCAGGTGAGCGGGCCGGAGCCCTCCCGGCCGCCGCGGGCCCGGTGCGGCCCGGTTCGGTTTTGTCCGCAGCGCGGGGGACCGCCGGTGGCAGCGCAGCGGCGGGGCCGCGCCGCCCGGCTGCCGCCCGGTGCTCACCGGCCGCCCCCGCCGCTCCCCCCGCAGAGCCCCCGGAGGCTCCCGAAGCGCAAGAGCCGCTTCAAGCGCTCGGACGGCAGCACCTCGTCCGACACCACCTCCAGCATCCTCCGCAGGCAGGTGAGCGGGCCGGCACCGGCACCGGCACCGGCACCGGGGCGGGGCGGGGCAGCCCCGCCAGCCCCGGCCCCCCCGCCGCGGCTCGCTCCCGGGGGCAGCGGCGCTGCGGCTCCGCATTAAGGCACGGACCGGGGGTGGGGAGCGGTCGAGCTCCCCCTCCCCAACCCCCGCACCGGGGGGATCCGGGCGGCCGCCCCCGACCCGCCGCTCCCCCGGAACCGGGGCTGGGCGCCGGCACCGGGCGCCGGTAGCATCGCAACAGCCGCTCCCCGCGGCTAAAAATAGCGAGTGCTGCGTCAGGGCCGGGCCGGCCGCCGGGCACCGGCACTGCGGTGCGGGGGGGGCGGCGGGCGGCCCCGGGGAAACTGAGGCACCGGAGGGGGAACGGAGCGGGCGGGGGTCCTCTA
Source organism: Aptenodytes patagonicus (assembly GCF_965638725.1). Taxonomy (NCBI): domain Eukaryota; kingdom Metazoa; phylum Chordata; class Aves; order Sphenisciformes; family Spheniscidae; genus Aptenodytes; species Aptenodytes patagonicus. The sequence goes on from NC_134975.1 coordinate 654,658, forward strand.
TGCCGCCCCGTCCGGTCCATCAGCCGGCACCGGGCCGCCTCCCCGCGCTGCCCGTGGGGGGGGCACGGACCCCCCCGCCGCCCCCCGCTCGCCTGCTCCGGTTTACCCCGGCCCGAGCGGCGCCTCCCGGCCCGGCCGCCGGCGGGGGAGCGGGTACTGGGGCGGCCCCGGGGAGGGCGGGGGGGTCCGGTAGGGGTGGCCCCGGGGGGCGCAGAGCGGCCCGAGTATTCCGTTTCCCTCCCAAGGTAGCACCTGCCCCCCCCGGTACCCCCCGGTACCCCCGGGGACCCCCCGGCGCTGGCCCCGCACCCGGCGCGGCCCCTTCAGCACCTCGGAGAGGGCCCGGCCCGGCCCCGCCGCGCTGCCCGGTACCGGGGCCGGTGCCCGGTACTCGGTGCCCGGTGCTCGGTGCCCGGTGCCTGCGGCCGGTCCCGCCGCTGCCCGGAGCCCCCGCCCCGCCGAGCGCTGCCCCGCGGTCCCCGGGCCTGGCCCGAGCCGTCCCGGGCCGGTCCCGCCGGTGCCCGTCCCGCTGCGCGATAACGGGGCGGGCCAGGCCGGTCCCCCGGGGCCCGCCGCTGCCCCCCTCCTCGGGGGCGGGGGGGGCGCGGCGGGGGGGCGGGAGCGGCTCCGGCCCCGCCGCAGGGCTCGCCCTGCAGACGGGGCTGCTACCGGCTCGGGGCAGGACGGGGGCCGCCGCACCGGAGCATGGAGGTACCCACGGGGACCCGCCGCCGCCGTCCCAGCACCCCCGGCCGCGGACTCCGGGGGGGCGGCACGGCCCCTCCGCCCCGAGACACCCCCCCCCCCCGCCGGGAGCTGCCCTCTTTGCAAACTACCCCCCCTCGCCCGGGAGCTGCCCCGGGGCCCCGTCCCGGTGCACTGCACCGGGGCCGCTCGGGCCCCCCGGCTGCCAGTGCAGCCCCCCGGGGGTCCCACCGGAGAGGGGCCGGAGCCCCCCCCCCCGCCAGCGCCGGGAAGGGGGAACCGCGACCCCCAACACCCACCCCCCCCCACCCCGGCTGAGCCGGCGGGGGCGGCTCCGTGCGCCCCGGGCGGGAGGCGGGGGCGGGGAGGGGCGGGGAGGGGCGGCGGCGGCGGCGCGGCGGAGCGGGCAGGGCCAGCCGGAGCCCCAGCCGCAGCCGGAACCGGAGCCGGTGCCGGTGCCGGAGCCGGGCGGGGGGGGCGCGGGCGGCTCGGCTCGGCTCGCCCCGTCTATGTCGTTTTCTGACTCCAGCGCTACCTTCCTGCTCAACGAGGTACCGGCCCCGGTACCGGGGGGTCGGGGGGGGCCGTGCCCGGGGGGCCGCGGTCGGGGTTGGGGGGGGGGGGGGGGCTGCGCCCCCGGGGGCGGTGATTGCGCAGCGGGGGCCGTGCCCGGTGGGGGGCGGGGGGGGGCTTGGCCGTGCCCGGTGCAGGGGTGCGTGCCCGGTGCGGGGGGGCTCTGTCGCCCCCCGGCCCTTTGTTCCCCGCCGCCGCCGGTCTCGCCCCCCCGCCCCCGGCAGGTGCCGCCGGGCCCCGGGACCGGGGGATGGGGGGACGGACCCCGACCCCCATGGCCGGGGACCCCGCGGGGGCCGATGCTCCGGGCCGGGGGCTGCATGGGGGGGGTCGTGCGGGGGGGGTGGCGCTGGAGACGCTGTACTGGGGGGCCGTGCTGGGGATGCTGGGGGGGGGGGGAGATGCTCGGGGGGGGGCGGTGACGATGCTGGGGGGGCCGTGCTGGGGAGGCCATGTTGGGGGGGGGGGCCATGCTGGGAAACCATATTGCCTGCGTTGGAGTGGGGGGGCCCAGGCCCCCCCCGATGTGAGCGAGGTGGGATGTGCAGGGTGGGGGGGCCCCGTGTGCGGGGGGGTCGGTGCTGAGCAGCGGCGCTGAGCTCAGCCCGGTAGGGCTCGGGGGGGCCGGGGGGGCTCAGCCACATCCAGGGACCTATAAATATTTCACCGCAGCTTCTGCGCCTGTTCCGGGCGCAGCAGGAGACGGGTAATTACCGGCGGGGTGGGGGGAGCCGGGGGGGTTGCACCGAGCACCTGCCGGGCACCCCAGGGTGGGGGGCGGCTGTGGCAGGCCAACATCCCCAGGGAGACGGAGACCCCTGTCCGCAGCCCAGCCCTCCCGGGACTGCGGGGGTCTCCCCCCAGGACGCGGGGGCGGCACCCCGGGGCAGCCATGCTGGGCGATGCCACCCATGTTTGCCCGGCTTGATGCCACAATGGACCCCCGAAGGCCGGAAGGGGCTGTGGGTCAGCGGGGTCCCCTCCCTGGGCTGGCAGTGCCTCGGGGCGAGGTCCCTCTTTACGGGGGTCCCCGCAGCCCCCCGGCACTCAGCCCCGTCCCCACAGGGCTCGGCAGACTCCTACACCAGCCGCCCGTCCCTGGACTCCGACGTGTCCCTGGACGAGGACCGCGAGGGCGCCCGGCGCGAGGTGGAGAGCCAGGCCCAGCAGCAGCTCGAGAGGGCCAAGGTATCGGGGGGACACGGACACCCAGGGCACGGCCCCGGGGGGTGGTGGGGGGCTGGCAGGGCCCCGGGGTTGCTGACCAACCCCCCCCCCCCCCATCCCCAGCACAAGCCGGTCGCCTTTGCCGTGCGCACCAATGTCAGCTACTGCGGGGCGCTGGACGAGGAGTGCCCGGTGCAGGGAGCCGCCATCAACTTCGAAGCCAAAGATTTCCTGCACATCAAGGAGGTGAGCTGGGGTGCTGGGGGGGGGGGGCGGGGCCAGGGACATCCCCCCCCCCCCCGGCCTCACCCCTGCCCTGCCCTCCCCCAGAAATACAGCAATGACTGGTGGATTGGGCGCCTAGTGAAGGAGGGGGGGGACATCGCCTTCATCCCCAGCCCCCAGCGCCTGGAAGCCATGAGGCTCAAGCAGGAGCAGAAAGCCAGGTAGGGACCAGACCCCCCTGAAGCCCCCAGACCCCCCTGAAGCCCCCAGACCCCCCCAACGCTCGCTCACCCCCCCTCCTCCCCCAGGAGAGCTGGCAATGCCTCGGGCCTCGGCGACAGCGGGAACCGGCGATCGCCTCCCCCCTCCTTAGGTAAGGGCAGGTCCTGGTCCGGGGGGGGTCCCGGCAGGGTCCCCCCCCTTCGCTGTCACCAACCTCTGTCTCTTCTCTCCTCTGCCCAAGCCAAGCAGAAGCAGAAGCAGGTGAGTCCCCGGGGCAGGGCTGTGCCCCGGGCAGGGGGAGATGGGGAGGGGGCTGCAGGCAGGGCTGAGCGCAGCTGCTTCTGGGGCGGAGTGTGTGGGGGCAGAGGGCCCCCCTCTGCCCCCGGTTATGGGGCTGAGGGGGCTCCAGGATGCTGGGGTTCTCTGGAATAGGCTCGTTGACCCCTTTCTCCCTGGGGGTGGGAGCGCAGGGCGCTGAGATGTCCCTGTGTCCCCCCCCGCAGACACAGCACATCCCGCCCTACGACGTGGTCCCCTCCATGCGGCCCGTGGTGCTGGTGGGGCCCTCGCTGAAAGGATATGAGGTACGGGGGGGGCCATGGGGTGGGGGGCCGGTGGGGGGACCCTGCTGCACCCCCGTGGTGGTGGCCTGCACCCCTCGTCCCCTCCCTGCCTGTCCCGTGCCGGTGGCGGGCAGATGGCGAGGCCGAGGGCTGCTGGCAGGGCGCCGGGCGGCTGCCACCTCCCTGCCGGTGCCATCTGCCACTGGCTCACCGCGGGCTCACCGGGCTGGCGGCCCTGCCGGCAGGTCACCGACATGATGCAGAAAGCCCTCTTTGACTTCCTCAAGCACAGATTTGACGGCAGGTGAGACCTACCCCCCCCCCCCCCATCCCCAGGACCCCCCCATGGCCCAGGAGGTGGTACCCAGGTCCCCACTGCCGTCCCTCTGCCCCCCAGGATCTCCATCACCCACATCACAGCCGACCTCTCCCTGGCCAAGCGCTCCATCCTCAACAACCTGGGCAAACAGGCCATCCTGGAGCGCTCCACCACCCGCTCCAGCATCGGTGAGGGGCCGGGCTCGCCCCGGGCTGCAGGGACCCCCCCCAGGGGCCGGGCCAGCCTGACACGCTCCCCCCCACTTTGTCTCCCCCCCCCCCCCCCCCCCCAGCCGAGGTGCAGAGCGAGATCGAGCGCATCTTCGAACTGGCCAAGTCCCTGCAGCTGGTGGTGCTGGACGCCGACACCATCAACCACCCGGCCCAGCTGGCCAAGACCTCGCTGGCGCCCATCATCGTCTACGTCAAGGTGTCCTCGCCCAAGGTGAGGGGTGACTGTTGTTCTGGGGGGGCCCCCGGCTGCCCCCCCGCGGTGCTGTCACCCTCTTCTCTCCTCTCCAGGTCCTGCAGCGGCTCATCAAGTCCCGTGGCAAGTCCCAGGTGAAGCACCTCAAACGTGCAGATGATGGCGGCCGACAAGCTGGTGCAGTGTCCCCCGGTGAGCCGGCAGGTCCCCACTCTGGGGATGCCCAGGAGGGTCCCCCCTACCCTGGGAATGCCCGGGGGGGGGTCCCTGAGCCACCCCTGAGCCCTCTCGCCCACCCCCCCAGGAGCTCTTCGACGTGATCCTGGATGAGAACCAGCTGGAGGATGCCTGCGAGCACCTGGCCGAGTACCTGGAGGTGTACTGGCGCGCCACGCACCACCCGCCGCACGCCCCCCATGCCGTGCCCTCGCCCACCGGCCTCCCAGGCCTGCAGGTACCCACGGAGCTCCCCTCCCTGCGGGTGGCCGGCACAGGGGTGCACGGACCGGGGTGAGGGAGGGACACGCAGTCCCCCGCGCCGTCCCCACGGCCCCGTCCCTACCCGCAGAGCCAGCAGCTGCTGGGGGAGCGGGGGAGCACTCGCCGCTGGAGCACGACAGCCTGATGCCGTCGGACGAGGCGGGGGAGACCTCGCCCCAGCCCTGGGGGGCCGCGTCCCAGCGCAGCTCCCGGCACCTGGAGGAAGAGGAGTACGTGGACCCCTACCCCGACCTCTACCAGCCCCACCGGCACCACAACAGCGGGCTGCAGGGCCCCGGCACGCCGGACCGCCAAACTGAGCGCAACCACGACAGGAACTGGCAGCGCAGCCGGCCCTGGGCCAAGGACAGCTATTAGGGGTGGGGAGCAGGGGTGGGGGGACACGGCTGGGAACCGGCCCCCCACCCCCCCACCCCGGGCGCTCCCCACCTCACCCCAGCCCTGCGCTGGGGGTGCTCAGACAATCTCCCTCTCTCGGGGAACTCCTTCGCACCGGCAGCTTCCTCGCGCCCGGCCCCCGGGCATGTCTTCAGCCATAAGCACAGGGGGGGGCCTGCGGCCAGGACGCCCCAGGACCCCCCCCCCCAGCTCCTGGGGTCCTGGGGGCAGCCACATGCCTTCTCCCTGCCTCAGTTTCCCCGCCTGGCCCCTGCATCGCAGGCTGTCTCATTCCCCGCAGGGCAGCTGCCATAAACAGAGGGTACCTCCCCCCCGAAAGACCTGTGGGCCAGGTAATGGGGAGGGCGGGGGGGGGGGGGGACAGTTTTAGCAGCGTCCCCAATCCCGCACAGACCCGAGGAAGAAGGGGAAGGTGCCCGCTCCCCCCCGCCCCGGGGCTTGGCCTGCCCCCTCCCCTGCCCCTGCATGGGACCCCCAGGAGGAGGGGGCCACACCAGTCGCTTTGCTCTGCACCGATTACTCCCTGCCCCGGTCACCGCAGCCAAACCGCTTCCTCCCCCCCCCCCCCGGGGACGGGGGACAGAGGGGGGGCGGCCAGACCCTGCATGGGAGGGGGGGGGGGGCCGCTCCACACCTGCACTCGCTGCCCCGTGTCCCCCCCCCCCCCCGTAGCCGTCACCGCACAGTCCTGTAAATACAGCACCCACTGCCCTCGGCCGGGGGCTGCTCGGCAGAGGGTCCCGGCGCTGGGCCGAGCCCCCCGCCGGGGCCCTTTGCAGGGAGCCGGCCCGAGCCGGCGGGGGGGGGGGGGGGAACCAGGGGTGGGGGCCACAGATTTGTTATAATTTCTTTTGTAGAAAGCACTGATTTCCCTGTAACCGGTTTCAAAAACACAAAGAGTGCTCGGAGGTGCCTGTGTCTGTGTCTCTGGCAGCGGGGGGACAGGGGACGGCACGGGGACGTTGGGCTGGGGGGGGGGGGGGGGGAGGGACGGGGACCGTGCGGGGGAAAAGGCCCAATGCTGGTGGGTGCTGAGCACCCAAAGGCTCTCCCCTTAGGGGCGCTGCTGGCTCCCGGCACCTCTGGGAGCGCTGGAGGGTTGCAGGGAGATGGCACCCGGGGGCTGGCGGCGCTGCAGGAAGGGAGAACACGAGGAGGCGACGTCCGGCAACGCAGCTGCGGGTTTATTCCTGCAGCCTGGAGTTTCAGCTAAAAAAGGGACGAAGTGAACACGGCTCCTGGGACAGCCCTGCCTAAAAATCAGCACGCGAAGCCCAGCACCAGCCCTGCCCCGGCCCCAGCAGCAGGCGGGCAGGGAGGAACGTGCCCCCAAACAGCCTCCGGCAGCTCCACCGGCCCGTGGGGAAAGCGGGGAGGGGGACTGGGAGAACAGGGGGAACATTTTGGGACAATCCCGGCCCCAGTCTCTGCTGTCGGCAGTCCCGGCTGCACAGGGGTCTGGGGGTCTGAGAAAAGAGAGGCCAGAAAAGTCCTGGCAGCCCCCGGCCCCGCTGGTCCCGTCGTCCCCGAAGGGGTGACCGAGAGGGGGACACCGGCCCCGGGGACTCAGGCGAAGATGGTTTCCTCCCGCCGCTTCTTGGTGAGGATGGTGCCAGGCTTGTGCTGGGCGTCGGGGTGGTTGGCCAGCTCGGGCGGGCAGGAGGACACCGGGCTCTCCAGGATGGCCTGCTTCAGATCGTAGAAGACGGTGGAGTCCTCCTTGGTGAGGAAGGTGATGGCTACGCCACTCTTCCCCGCTCGGCCCGTCCGCCCGATGCGGTGGATGTAATCTGCGGGGGGGGGGGGGTGGGGTCAGGCAGGGCCTCGGCGCAGGCAACGCCGGGGCCAGGCAGCCCCTGCCGCACCCCGCAGCCCCCGGGCCGGCCCCAACTCACCCTCGATGTTCTTGGCCATGTCGTAGTTGACGACCATGGAGACGTCGTGGATGTCGATACCGCGTCCAGCCACGTCCGTGGCCACCAGGATGTCCTTGGCCCCGGCCTTCAGGTTGGAGAGGGCAAACTCCCGCTGCTCCTGGCCTTTGCCGCCGTGCAGGGTGCAGGCGTTGTACTGCGAGATGAGGCGGGGGGGGGGGGTGGGGGGGGTTAGCCGGGGGCTGGCGGTACCTGGAGCCGTGTCGCGGGGTCCCCACGCAGGGATGGGGGTGCAGGGGCTCGGGACGACCCCCACCCACCACAGCCGAAGGGGAGGGGGCTCCGGCCCAGCTCAGACTCACCCCCATCTTCTCCAGGGACTTTGCCAGCACGTCGCAGCCCTTCTTCTGGTTGACGAAGATGATGATGGGCGGGTCGAAGCCCTGCTCCAGGATGGCTAACAGCTTCTTCCTGTTGCGGAGGAGGACAGTTGGGCAAGGAGAGGCTGAGGTGCCCCACAGGAGCCCCTCCGCTCTCCAGAGTCCCCCTCCCAGAGCTCCCCCGCCCTCAAATACCCTAGACCACCCCGCAAGACTCGGCCTCCCCGTTCCACCCCGCCCCAGCGGCCCCCTCCGCACCTCTTCTCCGACTCCGACATGAGGAAGACCTTCTGCTCCACCCGCTCGTGGGGTTTGCCGGCGGAGCCGATGTAGACCACGGCCGGACGACGGAGGTAGCTGCGGGCCAGGCGCTCCACCGCCGGCGGCATGGTGGCCGTGAACATGACGGTCTGCGAGAGAATGGGGCAGTGAGCGATGTCCCCCGCAGGGCGGGAATGCGGCTGCCGCTCCCTTGGCCCGTTCTCCAGAGCCCCAGGTTGTCCCCTCTCCACCCCGTGGACAGCGCTCAGCCCCACGGGAGCACCCACAACGACGCCCCAGGCCTCCTGCCTGCACCCACCTGTCTGTACTTGTGTTTCCCTGACTCAAAGTTGGCCAACATCTTCTCGGGGTCCTCGGCCTCGTCGGTGTCGGGTTTTTGGTTGGTGACGGGCATGTGCTCCAGGATCTTCTGCACGTCGGGCTCGAAGCCCATGTCGATCATGCGATCTGCCTCATCCAGCACCACGTAGGTGCAGCGGCTCAACACCAGGTACCGGTTCTCCAGCACATCGATGAGACGCCCTGGCGTGGCGATGACGATCTGGGGGGGCCAGGAGGGTTGGTGTCCGCAGCCTGGGGCTACACTGCTCCCCCCAGGTCCCCCCACGGCCCTCCCCAGGGGCTAACACTCACCTCGCAGCCCATGCGAAGGCGGAAGCCTTGGTCCTCGCGGGAGATGCCTCCGATCACAGCCACCGTGCGGATGCCCAGAGGCTTCCCAAACTTGATGGTTTCCTCCTCGATCTGCTGGGCCAGCTCTCGGGTGGGGGCCAGGATGATGGCGTAGGGACCCTGGTCCGACTCCTCAATCCTGCGGCGTGGCAGGGCACAGCCGTGTCACCCCCGGTGCCACGCGCCACCCCCTCCGCAGCGTCACCCTGCCGCCCTGCCCCGTCCCACCTACCGATCGATCTTGGGCAGGGTGGTGATCCACACCAGCAGCGGGATGAGGAAAGCCGCGGTTTTGCCGCTGCCGGTCTCGGCCACGCCGATGATGTCGCGGTTCTGCAGGCCGATGGGGATGGCCTGGCGCTGGATGGGGGTGGGCTCCTGGCGAGGGGAGCGGCAGGTTTGGGAGCAGAACTTCCCCTCCTCACCCCCCCCCGAAGACCTGACTCCAAGAGCCAGCCCTTTTCCCCTCCACCCAGCTCCCCCGAGGGCCACCGGGGTCTGCCGGCAGCAGCCCCCCCTCCCCGTGCCCACCTTGTAGCCGCACTTGTCGATGACTTCCAGGATGTGGGGGGGCAGGGAGGAGTCCTTCCAGGAGCGGATGGGGTTGGGGATCTTGCCCCCCTTGGTGGTGATGCTGTAGTCCTCGCGGAAGATGCGCCAGTCCCTGTCTGTCATCTCGTCCAGCTTCTTCTGGGACCAGTGCCGGTCGTCCCAGCGCTGCTTGGCCTCCTTCTTCCGCAGCTTCCGCAGCCGGGCCCTGGGTGGGGGCGAGGAAGGGGACAGGGCTCACCCCGTGCCTCTGGGGAGGCTGGAATCATCCTGCCACCCATCCGAAGGACGTGCTGCAGCCCAGAGCCACCCCCCGAGCTCCGCACCCCTGACAAGCAGAGGCAGCCAGCACCCCAAACACCCCTCTGCGCCCTCCCAGCTCCCCCCACGCGCACTCACTCCTCCTGCTCCTTCTCCTCCAGCGTCCGCCTCTTCTCCATCAGGTCCCCATAGAAGCGCGACTGTTCCCGTTTCTGCTGCTTCAGGTCGATCCCCGCGATGAAGCCCCGGCCCAGCAGCTGCACTTGGTGCCGCTCCTTGTACCTAGAGCAGGGCGGGAGCGTCAGGGGCAGAGCCGGGGCTGCCCCACGCCCCCAGGAGCACCCCCAGCCCCAGGGACACCCCATCACTCACAGGGGGTTGTAGTCGATGGAGGTGTCTTCCGATGCATCCCACTCAAAGACGAACTTGCGGTCGTTCAGGTGCCGCGTGCGTCTCCGCTTCTTCACTCCTCCCAGGTAACGCTCCTGCGGGCAGCGGAGGATCAGCGGGGAGGGAACCCGGGGCTCCCGGCTCCCCCACCATCACCTCAGCCCGGCCCCCAGTGCTACCTTGATGGCGTGGAGCTCTTTGCTCTTGTCTTTCTCCTCACGGATCTTCTGCCTGCCCTCCTCATCCTCCGTGCCGTTGGTCTCCCGCTCCATGCGCTCGCGGCGCTCCCTGCGCTCACGCTCCTGGGGGTCTTCTGGGGAGCAGGGGAAGGGTCTCAGAGCCAAGCAACCCCCGCCCAGGGCTGGGCGTCTCCAGGAGGTCCTGCCTCAGCCCCTCACAGCCAGGCAGACCGCGGTGGGGACGACACCTTACCCAGCATCTTCCTCCCCATCTCCTGGAACTGCTTCCTCTTCTTCCTCTCCTCCTCCAGCAGCCGCTGTCGCTCCTCCACCTCCTGCTGCCGCCGCCGCAAGGCCTCGGCCTCCCGCTCCGCCTTGGACAGGAACTTGGGCTGGGACAGGAGAGAGGAAGGCTCGCACCGGGCCGGGCAGCGACCCCCTCGCAGCTGGGGCTGCCCCAGGACAGGACCCCCCCCTCAAACATCCATCCCGTACCGCGCCTGTGGTATGAGAGAGCCCCGACACAGGGAGAAGGTTTCTGCTCCTACCTTGGCTTCTGCCTCCTCTTCAGCCTTCTTCTTAGCCAGCAGCTCCTCCAAGGACAGGGGCTGGGCCTGCGAACGCGGGGCCGGACCGTTAGCAGCCCCCAGCAGGGACCTTTTGCCTCACCAGAGCGATCCCCCCCGGGAGCCGTTCCCGGCCAAGCCCCCTCTGCCCCCTCCTCACCTTCTCCTTCTTCAGGGCATTCTCCTCCTCCTCCTCTGCTTTCCGTGAGTCCCGCTCCTTCCGGGACTTTGAGTCCTTGCCCCTGCTCGGGGACAAGCTTCCCAGCAAAACAAAGAGGAATCAGGCACCGAACACAGCCCCAGGGTCACCCTGTCCCCATGGACTGGGGGAATCCCGCTCTCACCCAGGACAATGCTTCCTACAGGGAACAGCGCTGGGGTGCTTACGGGAGAGCACGGACACCCCGAAAAGAGAGGGGGCTCACCTCGACCGCTTCCTGTCCTTGTCCCGCCGGTGCCCATCCTTCTCCCGGTCCCGGTCCTTCTTGCTCCGGTCCCGGTCGCGCTCTTTGTGCCGGCGATCCCTGCGGAACGGGGCAGTCACAGCGTCGCCCCCAGCCCAACCACCCGCCCCCGCCCCTTCGTGGGGCCGCTATAGACACGTGAGAGCGGCAGAGCTCTTCCCTAAAAAGCTGGGGAGCCCCCTGTAACACCCCTCACCTCTCTGTTGACTTGGACCGGGAGCGGGACCGCGACCGGCTGCCTCGTCTCCTGTCCCGGGACCGGTGCCGCTTTCTGTCCTTGGAGGGGGAACCCTTGCGGTCCCGGTCGCGGTCCCGGTCCCGATCCCGGTCCCTGTCTGGGGAGCGGGAGCGCTTCCTCTCCTCCTTGGCGGGGGACGCGTCCCGGTCCTTCTTGTCCGCCAGTTCTCCGGCCATCTGCGAGGGAGAGGGTCAGACGGAGTGGGGGACCGGGGTGGGAGGGGGCCGGGAGGGAGCGGAGAGGGCTGGGGGACCCGGGGGGGGGGGCGCAGGGGACCTGGGAAAGGCGCCGGGGGGGCTGTAGAGACCCGGGGAGGGCTGGCGGGGGGCGCAGGGGGACCCGGGGAGGGAGCGGGGAGGGCTGGGGGACCTGGGGAGGGCACCGGAGTAGCTGTGGGGACCCGGGGGGGAGCTGGGGGGACCCGGGGGACCGGGGTTCCAGGCCCTGCCCTGGGTGCCCGGTGCTGGGGTGCAGCCCAGTGACGCGGCGGCGGGGTCCTCCAGGCCCCCGGGCCCGCGGGGGTCGCCGGGGCCTTCCTGCAGGAGAGCCCAGCGGCCGCAGGCGCCCGGCGCCCCCCGACCCCCCGCCCGGCCCGCGCTCACCGCCGCCGCCCGCAGGCCCAGGCCTCAGCGCCGCCCCGCCGCCGCCATGTCCGCCGGGCGCCGCGGGGCACGCCGGGAAGGCGAGGCCGCCCCCCCCGCGCCGGGACTACAACTCCCGGCAGCCCCCGCGCCTGCCGGGTGCCGCGGCACCGCCGATCCCTCCGCCGCGCAGCGCCCCTGACCCCGTGCACCCCCAAACCCCCGCAATGAACCCCCCTCCAGTCCCGTGCGGACCCGCCCCCACGTTAACGTTCCCGCGTCCCCCACGGCGCCGTGCGAGAGCCCCACACCCCCCCTTGACACCCCCATCCAAAGTTGGGGGGGTCCTGGCAGAGTCAGGGAGGGGTTGGGGGCAGCAGGAGAGGCCCGGGGGGGGGGGGGGCTCTTATAGGGTGCCCAGGGCTCCCCCATCCCAGGGAGGTACCTAACAGCACCAGGACACCCCCCACCCCACCCCAGGGACTTTGCCCTCTGCATCACCACCCATGGGTGACAGCACAGGCAGATGTCAGTGGCACCGTCACCCTTCCCCGCCGGCATAGGTGACACAGGAGGGACCCTGCCCCAGGGTGAACCCCAACAACACCCCCCCAAAGACAAGACCAGGCACCCGCTGCACGTGGGTGGGTGTTATATTTCTGATAATAAATAAGCTTTTTAATAACACAGACCATGGAACAGAGACACCCCCCCACCACCACCCCCCAGACAGTCCATAAAACAGCCCCCCCCCAGCACCCCCCCTCCCTGCCGAGGTCCCCGGGCCAAGCAGCAGATGAGGGATGGGGCAGCACTGGGGGAACAGGATGAGTCCATGGATGAGCTGTGCCCCCCCCCCCCCCCCCCCCCCCGCCCTCCCGGGGTTGGGAGGGGGAGGGGAGGGCTGGGGAGCAGCTGGCGAGCACCCTCCCTGGGCCCCCACCCATGGCAGCTCCACGGGGGCTGCCCCCAGGATGGGGGCTGGGGGGGGAAGCGGTGTGATGGGAGGACAGCAGGTACCCCATCCTCCTTATAGGGGGCTCTGCGTCCCTGTCCGGCCCCCCACCCCATCCTGGGGACTGAGGGGGGCTGGGGGCTTTGAGGGGGGAGGCATTCGTGTCCCCCTTCACATGACTGAGCAGCTTTTTGCTTTTTCCTTCTTGAAGGCGGAGGAGATGAGCTCGGAGCGGCTGGGCAGGTGCAGGAGTCTCTTGGAGAGGCTGCGGGGGGACTCTTGGGGGGCTGCGGGGGGGCTCTGCTGAGGCAGATGCCGGACACGGTCCGGAAGATGCTGTGGACGCTCTTCTCCGAGGTGAAGGCCGAGCACTCCAGGTAGCTCTCAGCTCCCAGCTGCCTGGCCGCTGCACAGCCCTGCAACCCAACCCAACCCCACGTGAGGCCGGCACGGCACCCCAAACCCACCCCCCCCCCCACGGGACCCAACTCCCCCCCCACACCTGCTCGTAGGAGATGGGTGCCTGCTTCTGGTGGGAGAGCTCCATCAGGGTGCTCAGGTCCGTCCGTAGGTCCGTCTTGCAGCCGATGAGCAGCACCCGCGTGTTGGGGCAATAGTCCAGGATCTCTGTCTTCCACTGTGGGGTGGGGGGGGGCACAGAGCTGCCGTCAGTGCAAGGGGACCCCAAACCACACACACCACCCCCCCCCCCCCCAGAGGGGCTTCCCCCCCTGCCCCTCACCTTCTTGGACGCGCTGTCCAGGGTCTCGGGGCGGCTGATGTCGAAGCAGAGCAGGACGGCGTCCGAGTCGCTGTAGCAGAGGGGACGCACGTTGTCGTAGTAGGGAGAGCCTGGGAGAAAAGGGGGTGTCATTGCACGGCACACACACCCCCCACCCCCCCCCGAGGGACCCAGGCCTCCGGGCAGGAGGTGCTTGCGAAGGGACACAGCCCCCCCTCCTGCCTGGGGCAGGGGGGGCGCACAGGTCTAGAGTCCCCCAAAATGCCACCTCTGCTCCCCACAACCCATTAACATCACCCCTAACGAGGCAGCGGGAAATGGATCCCGCGGTGTTTATATAACAGCCGCGCCCCCCCCCCCCCCCCCCCCCCCGACATTGGGGAGCCCCACCAGCAGGCAGGGGTGTCAGGGGGACAGCTGGGATGCAGGGGGGGGGGGGGCTGCCACCCCCACGGGGTCCCCAGGGAACCGGGGCCACCAGCACCGCACTGGGGACTGCGGGGGGGAGGCGGTGCGTGGGGGTGCAGGGGCAGTGGGGTGCCTCTCCGGGTGTGGGGGTTACCGGGGTGCCCCCCCCCCCATCGCCGCCCCCGACCCCGAAGGGCCTTGGAGGGGTTTTGCAGCCCAGACGCTCCGTGCGCGGAATAGCAAAGAGGCTGCGCCAGCGCATCGCCATAGCAACGCAGGGACCGCGGGTGGAGGGGGGACCCCCCCCCCTCCTCTGACAGGGGGGGGGACACTGCAGCACCAGGGCAGGGCTGCCCCGGCCCCCCCACCCTGCCCTCCCCCAGCCCTTCGGGGGTGCCCAGGGAGGGGCAATACCAGGATGCCCCATTTACCCCCCCCCCCCCCCATTTGGGGGCAGCCCCCGCAGGGAGGGCACAGGGGCCCCAGCACCCCATACCCTACCTCGGGGGGGGGGGGGGGGGCTCACACCGGTGCGGGGGATCCCTCCAGGAAGGGGGTCAGCCCTGTGCATGCCCCCCCCCGCCGCCTGTGTCTGTGCCCTCCCCGCAGGGCCAGTCCCCGGGGACTCCCTGGCAGCCAGGCCCCCCTGTGCCCCCCAGCCCCAGGGATCCATCCTCCCACCCTGAACCAGCCCCAGCCCCCCCCCAGGTGTCCCCACTGCGGCCACCAAGCCACCCCCCCCCCCCCCCCCACGCACACACTGCGGGGCTCCCTCCACTGCAGCCCCCCCGCAGAGCCCCCCCCCCAACCCCAGGCCTGCCACCCCCAGTGCAGCCCCCCCGAGACCCCAAACCACCTTCCCCCAGCAAATGACCCCATCACTCCCCACCGGGGCCAGGGCTGCCCCCGCCCCGCTGCACCCCCCGGTACCGGAGGGGACCCCCCCACCACCACCACCCCCGTGCACGCACCTTCCCCCCCACCCCGCCGCCCCACCCCCGGTACCGGAGGTGTCCCAGAGGCTCAGCTCCACCCGCTGCTCCTCGCTGGCCAGACACGCCGTGTAGTTTCTCAAACACGGTGGGCACGTACGTCTGCAACGGCACCGAGAGCGTCAGCGGCCGGTCCCGCCGCCGGTCCCCGGTGCTCGGTCCCGGCTCCGGCTCACCTCAGGGTAGCAGTCCTTGGCCAGCACCTGCAGCATGGCCGTCTTGCCGCACTGCACGTCGCCCACCAGCACCAGCTTGCAGCGGGCCGGGGCGGCCGGTACCGGCCTCCGCTCCCGCCATGGCGGCGGCGGCGCAGAGCGCGGGCCCTCCCGGCGCCCGCCCGCCCGCCGGCCCTGAGCCCCGCCGCCGCAGCGCCCCTATATACCCCGCCGACGCCGAGCCCCGCCCACGGCGGCGCTCGCCCGCCAATCGCCGCGGCGGCTCCCGGCACGCCGGCCAATGGCGGAGAGGCGGGGGGGGGGGGGGGACTGCCGGGGCCCGCCCTTTCGGGTTGCGAGGCCGCTCCTCCAGGCCAGGAGGCGCCTGTCCGGCTGCGGACGGAAGTGGGGTCCTGCTCCCGCCCCAAACCGGAAGTGGCGGTTGCTAGGAGACCGGTGGGACGCCGGCCGCTGGGCCGGGGGTGTTGGCGGGGGGGCGCGACCGGTACCGGGATGGGGGGAGCGAGACCCCCCCATCGGGGGGTGCGGGAAGGGGCGCCGAGGGGCGGGGGGGGGGGGGGGGGGAACCGGAGGGGTGCGGGGGCGGTGAGGCCTGAGGTTACCCCAAAGCGCAGGGGGGGCCTGGGGGGACCCCAGGAGGAGGGAGATAGGGGTGGGCAGGGGGGAACGGGGCCTGGGGGGGGGGGGCCCTGGAGGGGCCGCGGCCGGGACCCCGGCCATCCCCCCCCCACACACCTCTCACGCCGCGTGCCCCAGGCCCAGCCGCCATGCCGGACAAGCGTCGCCCGCGGGCAGCAGCCCCTGCCATGGCGGCAGAGGACGGGCTCCTGCTGCTGCAGAGTCAAGCGCTGGCCGAGGAGGAGGCGGCGAAGACGAAGGAGGAGATGCTCACTCGGTTCCTGAAGGTGTGTCGGGGGGACGGGGTTGGCAGCGTGTTTCCCCACACGCCGCCCAGCCCCTCACCCCTTCCCCATCGCTCACGGCCCCCCGTGCAGGACAAGCTGGCCAAGGAGGAGCGCAGCAGCGCCCTGAACCTCCACAAGCTCAGCACGCAGTGGCGGGCGGTCCTGCGGGAGACCAAGGACAAGGAGCTGCGCCAGGACATTGAGATCCTCAGCCAGACCTTCGCGCGGGTGATGGACTGCAAGGACGGCGTCATCGAGGCGAGCGCGGGGCTGGCGGGGCGGGGGCGGCGTGGGGGCCCACCCGTGACGACACCCTCCCCCCCCCCCCCCCCCCCCCCAACCTCAGCAGTCCCTGGCCACAGACCTGGAGGAGGCGGAGGAGCAGCACGCCCAGGCCCTGCGCAGCCACCTGCACAACATCGACCGCCTGCTGCAGCTCCAGCGCTGCCGCCTGACGTGCCTGGAGGAGGGGTACGGCGCCCAGCTGGAGGCCCTGAAGACGGAGTTTGAGGCTGAGAGGTACGGAGGGGGAGAGGGACAGCAGTGGCACCCGCTGGCTGTCCTGTCCTGGTGCTGAGCCCTCTCACGGCCCGGCTGGGACCGCCGTGGCTTCCCTCTATCAGCAGCTCCCCCGTGGTTTCCCCAGGAGGACCATCCTTGAGCAGCACGAGCGAGAAAGCTGCTACCTGCGGGACGTGGTGCTGGCCGCGGAGCAGAATTATGCCAAGAATGACCACGAGGCCACGCTGAATTTCCAGAGCGCCCGGGATGACATCAAAAACAAGGCACGGGGAGGAACCAGCAAGGAGTCTTTTAGGGCTTGCGAGCAGAGCAACCGGCGAGGTTTGGGAGGTGCTGGGTCACCGACACCCACGTCCGTCCTCAGAGCCTGCAGGAGAAGCAGTACAGCCGCATGCAGCTGGGCGGGAAGGCGGAGGTGCTCTGGGAGCAGTTCCAGCGGGCCGTGCAGAGCTACGCAGAGGCCACCGAGCACCAGAAGATCACTTTTGAGGCGCTGAAGCAGAAGGACGAGAAGAGCTCTAGGGAGATAGAGACGCAGGCGAAGAAGCTGCAAAAGCTCCAGGTTGCGGCGGGGCGCAGGGGCGGCCGTGGGAACGGAGACACCCTCGTCCCGCTGCTCACGTTTCGCCTGTCCCCAGGACTCAGTCACAGCCACCAAGGGCCGGATCGCGGCTCACCTCCGGGAGAGCGAGGAGCAGAACCGGCGCGCGTGGGAGGAGAAGCAAAGAGTCCTCAGGCAGCTCCAGGAGCTCAAGAGCGAGATGAACCAGGCCGGGGCGAAGGCCCACGGCAGCCTGGCCAGGCTCACAGCGCAGAGCAGCGCTGCCCTGAAGGCGCTGGCGCAGGTGGTGGAGAAGGTGAGGCCGGCAGCCCGCGGGCAAGGCCAGCACCGGGCAGGGGAGGGGGTGCCACCGTCCCCTCCCGCCCTGCCCCTCACTCTCACCCCCCCCCAGGCCCAGCGCATCCTGCGGCTGGCTGAGATGTGCCGCAGGCTGGAGACGGAGGAGGAGAAGGTGCTGCCCTTCTACCCTTCCTCGCTGGCGGAGGGGGAGCAGCGAGACGCCCGGCGAGTCCTCGAGGAGACGCCCGCGGAGCCCCTGGCCTGGGTGAGGAGGCAGCGCCGGGGTCCCAGACGCTGCCGTGGGGGGGCAAGGGACAGGATCCGGCCTCGGGGACGGCCCGGCTGGCATGTGGGCAGGCTGGGGACCCCCTGCCCTCCTCCCTGCCTCTCGCCCAGGCCATGCGGGACTACGTGGGGCTGGAGCGCTTCTGGCAGCGGTTCAACAAGGCGAAGCTGGAGGAGCAGGCGCTGGAGCGGGAGCGGGCGGCCCTGAGCCAGAGGAACCGGCGCCTGCGGGAGCTGCTCAGGCAGTACCTGGCGGGGATCTCCGTCAGCCAGGAGGTGCTCGGCGAACCCAACTCGCTCCTCGCCGTCGAGCGCAAGAGCTGCGTCCCCAGGGACTTGCCCCGTGCCGGCCGTGCACAAGGTCATCAGGGCGTCGCACACCCTGACAGCCTCTTGGGAGGGGACGCCTGCCCGGACCCCATCCACGGCTCTGCCGGCACCGGCTGAGTATCGCCGTGTGGATTGGGGCATCCAGCCTGGCGCTCGGGGACACCGCAGAGACCGTGACTGCCTGGAAGTGCCATAAAAAGAGCTAAACTGTGCCCAAAAATGTGCTCCAGGGTCTTATTTCTGGTCACGCTGAGCTTCGTCAGGGCAGGCAGGGGGTCTGTCGCCTCCCGCTCAGGTCTGACACGTCAGCTCCTCGGCTGCACCAAATCCCTGCTGCCGGAGTGGGCAGGGAGCACAGGCGGGGGTGCACAGCCCCTTCCCGCCGCTCTGTCCCCCCCACCGCCCCCGGAGCCGGACAGCAGACACGGAGCAGCCGCGGATGCCGAGGGGAAGGCTTTATTTCTTTTTGGCTTTGTTCCTCTTCTCCTCCTTCAACTTCTTCTTGGAGAGCTTGGGGCTGCTGGCCTTGCGGTAGAGGTGGTACCCGATGAGCCCCAGCAACGCCGGCACCAGCCCCAGGCACAGCAGCGGCAGCACCTCGTTCACCACCTTCTGCCAGTAACTGGCCCGGGACAAACCGACCAGCTCCACCTCGAACCGCAGCACCGCGTCGCCTGGGGGGGGGGGGCAGAGCCTGAGTGGGGGCTGCAGGGGGCTGGCAGGGACCCCACAGGGACCCTGAGGGCTGCGCTCACCTGGGATGGTGGGAGGGGAGCCCCGCTTGCCATAGGCCAGGTGAGGGGGGATGATGGCTCTCCGCTTCTCCTGCCGCGGCAAGAGACCGTAGGCGCCGGTGCCCCACGGGGCCAGACCCACGCCAAACCGTGGCGGGGACACCGGGGGGGGGGGGGACGCTGCCCGCCCCCTCGCCCCGCCACCCGGCTTACCCCACACACATGTCCAGCAGACTCTGCTCCAGGCCTGCGAGGGGAGCGGGGAGAGGGGTGAGCGGGGCCGGCCGGGGGCACCCCACAGCCCACCCGGCCCGGCCGGATCCCGGTTAACCCCCCCGGCCCCTCACCCTGGCCCCTCGCCTCACCCGGGGATGCCTGGAGCGGGTCCCGGCTCAGCGAGGTGTCGACGATCCGGCCATCTTCCAGGCTGCCCTGCGGGGACACGGTCATGGTCACCCCCGGGGACACAGAGGCTGTTCTGCCCCGGGGCCGATCCCACGCGGGTCCCAGCGTTGTCCCACTGCCACTCCGGCCCCAACGCTGCTCCCATTGCCCCCCCCAGGGCCATCCCTGTGCTGATCCCAGTGCCAGTCCCAGTGCCACCCCCGTGCCAACCCCAGTGCCACCCTGGGGACATCCCCACCCTGCTCCCAGCGCCAGGGCCATCCCGGGGCAATCCTCGTGCTGGTCCCGGTGCTGGTCCCGGTGCCAACCCATGCCCGTACCGGGGCCGCCCCCACGCCAGTCCCAGTGCCACCCCCGTGCCGGTCCAGGTGCCGCCCAGGGCCCATCCCGGGGCTGTCACCACGCCTGTCGCAGTGCCGTCCCCCTGCCCGCTCCCGTGCTGTCCCCGGGCCGGTCCCAGTGCCACCCTGGTGCCATCTCCATGCCCACCCCAGCGCAATCCCCGCGCCCGCCCGGGTACCACCCCAGCGCCGCCCCGCTGCCACCCCCATGCCCAGCCCGGAGCCGCCCCGGTGCCGGCCCAGGGCCCCCCCACGCCGGTGCCGGAGCCGCCCCCGCCCGCCCCGCCCGGCGGAGCGCAGTGCTGACGTGTTCCTCCCGCCGCCCGCCCCGCACCGTGTAGTGGATGTGCACCGTGTCCCCCGGCGCCGACAGCTCCGTGCAACCCTCGGGGGGGGCCACCTGCAACGGGGGGTCACGGGAGGCCGGGACGGAGCCCCCCCCCGCCTCGGGGTCCACGCACCCCCCGCGCCCACGTGTCCCCCGAGCGCTCCGTGAGCCGGACTCCCCCCCCGGACCCCCCCGTCCTCCCGGTGCCCCGTGCTCTCCCTCCGCAACCCGGTCCTCCCGGTGCCCCGCGCGTCCCCCGCCCAGGCCGGGCTCCCCGGTGCCCCCCCCCCCCCCCCGCGCCCCCCAGGCAACAGCGTCCCGCCGGTGCCCCCGTCCCCCGCCGCGCCGCCGGTCCTCCCCCCCCCCCCCGGTCCCAGCTCCCCGTCCAAGGGGGCCGCCGGGAGTCTCCACTGCCCGGTGCGCCCCGCGCAGCCCCGGTTCCCCCCGCTCCCCCCCCCCCCCCCCCGCTTCTCCCGGGGCTCACGAGCGTCTCCAGCCGCAGCCCCCGGGCGCCGCTTTCGGTTTCGCTCTCGGCGGCGCGGGCGGGCGGCGGCGGCGGCAGCAGCAGCGCCAGCAGCAGCAGCGCGGCGGGGGGCGGCATGGTCGGGCTGGCGGCGGCGGCGGCGGCGGCACCGGGACCGCCCCGCCCGGCCCGGCCCGGCCCCCGGGCGCTCCCCGGGCCCCGCCCCCCGGCCCCGCCCCCACCGGCCCCGGGACCCTGCACCGGGACCGGTCCGCGGGACAGGCAACGCGTCGTCGGGGCGGCCGGAGCTGCCCCGAGCCCCGGTGGGGCTGGGGGTGGCGGGGACACACACGGTCCCCGGGCCCGGCCACCCACTCGGTGCCCGGGGACACGCGTCTGTCCGCGCCCCGGTGCCACCCAGCCCGGGCTGGCACCGGGCGCCCGTCTCTGCCCGGAGACTGTCCCGGCGGTCCCGGGCTGAACCGGCCGGGGCGGTTCACCCAACCCGGGCGGGGGGTCCGGGCGGGAGGGCTCGTCCCGGGGCACCGTCTGGGTGCTGCACCCGCTATCCCGGCGCCGTCAGGACTCGGTACCAGCAGGCGGCAGCAAAGCCTGGAGAAACCGGCACCCACCCGGGTCCAGGATCCCTCCCCGGCACCCACCCGCGTCCAGGACCTTTCTCCGGCACCCACCCGAGCCCAGCATCCTTCCTGAGCACCCACCCGGGTCCAGCATCCTTCTCCGGCACCCAATGGGTGCAAAGCATCCCCCCTCCTGGCACCCCAGCACCCCTTCCAGCCCCTCCGGCCCTGCGGGACAAGGGAAGCCGAGCCCAGTGAGGAGCCGCAGTGAGGGGCCCGGGGCTGGGCTGGGGCCCTGAGCCGAGCCGAACCTGCCCCAACGCCCCCATGTCCCTGTGCCTGGGGGGACACCAGCCCCTGCGGCAGGGGCAGAGCCCAGGGCCGGGGAACACAGGGAGCAGCCCCGGCTCAGGGGGGTCACACTGGCACATGGGGGGCAGCCCGGCTCCCTCGCCCCGTGCCAGCGGCGATGGCCCTGTTGACGGCGGTGGTGGCCCCGTTGGCGGCGGTGCCGGCGCAGGCCCCGGTGCAGCTCCCGGACGACGGCATCGGCATGTCGGCCCCACCGGCGCACCCACATACCAGCCCCGGTTGCCGAGAGGTGGGGAAGCCGGGCTGGCGGCTGGGGGCCGGGGCACTAATGGGATTAGGGCTGCCGGGTCAGCGCCGGGCTGGCCCCCGCCAGACAAAGCCGCCGGCCCGGCCGGTGGGAACGCGCCGGTGCCGGCTCCACGGCTCCCAGCCCACCAGGGAACCCTGGTCACCCCTGCTCCAGTCCCCCCGCGCAGGAGGAACCCAGGTCCGGGCAGCCAGCACCGCACCCCAGCTCGGTGTCACCAGCATGGGGGGGTCCTGGGGGCCAACAGCCCCCCAGCCACCAACCCAGAGGGGACATGGGGATGGGGACAGCAGCGCTGGCCCCAAATGGGACTCAGCCGGTCCCCTGGCCCATGGGGGGGGTGACACCGGGGGGCTGAGCCCCACTCGCGCCCGTCCCGGTGCTGGCACCGTCCCCACGCCCCGGCTGGGATTAGCGCTAATGGGATTTACCATTTCATCCAATATTCCCCTAAAGATGAGCCTGGGAAGGGGGGGCCCCCCCTCGTCCCCCCGCCAGCCCCCCTTGCCCCGCTAAGCTCTTTCTAATTAAAACCAGCCCGGGGCTGTCCATCACCGTCCCCCTCCGCAGGACCCCCGCGCCGGGGGGGCTGCGGAAGAAGAGCCGTGGGGCAGCGCTACATAAAACATGTTTAATATCCAAGGGGGGGCCGGGGGTCACCCACCGTCTCAGGCGCGGGGGGGGGTGGGGGTGGGGGGGGCGGGGCGAGTACACACGTCCCCGGACGGGGCAGAGCCGCAGCGACACGTCACACCAAGCACAGACCGGGGGTATAAATACAGTGCCGGGGGGGGGGTACAGTATGGGGCCGTCCGTCCGTCCGTGAGGGGCAGGGACATACAATCACTATGCTGGCATGGGGTTGGGGTGCAGGCGGTCGGGGTGGGGAGGGGCACGGCCGGGGGGACCGCGGGGGTCCTGGCAGCCCCGTGCCTCCCCCCGTGGGGGGTCGCGCTGCGGGGAGACCTGCCTCGAAGTGACATGGGGGGGGCCAGGGACGTGTGGGACCCCCGGGGGGCACGCGGGGCCGGGAGGGGGTGCTAGGGGGGATGTGGGGAGGTGTGTATGGTCCCAAATGCCCCCTGCGGCCCCGCTCCCCCCACATTTGGTCCAGAGGAAGGCAAGGGGTGCGGGGACATGCACAGGGACGGAGTGCCCCGGCATGGCACCCCCCGGGCAGGGCAGCGCCGAGGTGGCCCCCAGCCCCCGTCCCGCTCCCCAGGGCTCTGCCCCCGTCCCCCGGATACGTTATATAGCTATATTTCCACGCACGCACACACGAGATCCGAGGGGAACCGAGGAGACCCCAAAAAAGGCAAAAAACCCCACAGCAACCGGTGCCAGAAGAAAGCAAAACCCAACCAGGGCGGGGAGGGGGCGGCCGGGGGGGGCCTGGCACAGCCCCGGGGGGGGCCAGGGGCACGGGGGGGGGCCGGGGCCGGCGGCTTGCCCGCTCACTTCTTGTTCTTGAGCTGGTTGGCGAGCCAGTCGAGGCCCTCGTAGAGCCCGTCCCCGCTGGTGGCACAGGTGGCCTGGATGTACCAGTTACGGTGGCGCAGGGAGTGCAGCCCCAGCTTGTCCGTGATCTCCGCCGCGTTCATGGCGTTGGGCAGGTCCTAGGGCAGAGATGGGGTCACGTGCCGGCCCCGATGTCGCAGGGATGGGCGCCATGCCGCCGCGGGGGCTGACGGCAGCCCCGATGCCACGGGGATGGGCGCTATCCCGCCACAGGGGCTGGCACCAGCCCTGATGCCGCGGGGAGGAGCAGGGGCCTGCCATGGGGACGTGAGACACCAGCCCTGATGCCTTGGGGATGGGCATGGTCCAGCCGGAGCGTTAAACGCCAGCCCCGATGCCATCGGGATGGGCACAGCCCCACCATAGGGGCTGTTTAATGGCAGCCCTGACGCCACAGGGATTGACATGGTCCTGCCACGAGGTCTCTTAAGACACCAGCCTCGATGCCACAGGCATGGGCATGCTCCTGCCACGGGGGTTGCTAGATATCAGCCCTGACGCCCCAGGGATGGGCATGCTCCTGGCCAGAGGTACCCGGACACCAGCCCCGACGCCCCAGGGATGGTCTCGGCCCCACCACGGGGACGCCCCCCCAGACCCACCTGCTTATTGGCAAAGACGAGGAGGACGGCGTCCCGCAGCTCGTCCTCCGCCAGCATCCGCATGAGCTCCTCCCGCGCCTCGTTCACCCGCTCCCGGTCGTTGCTGTCCACCACGAAGATCAGCCCTGGGGGCAGCGAGCGGGAGCTGCTGGGACCGCAGGATCCGGCCGGCCTCGCGGCCGCCCCACTCCCCGGCGAGCCCCGTCCCCTCCCCGCGTCCCTGGTGGGGACCTACCCTGGGTGTTTTGGAAGTAATGCCGCCAGAGGGGCCGGATCTTGTCCTGCCCACCCACGTCCCACACGGTGAAGCTGATGTTCTTGTACTCCACCGTCTCCACGTTGAACCCTGTGGGGAGTGACAGCGGAAGGAAACTGAGGCACGCGGGGCCGCGAGCCCCCTCCCAAGGAGCCCTGACGGGGAGGGGTCCTCGCCCGGTGCCTGCGCCCCCCACCCTGCACACCTATGGTGGGGATGGTGGTGACGATCTCCCCCAGCTTCAGCTTGTAGAGGATGGTGGTCTTCCCGGCGGCATCCAGCCCCACCATCAGGATCCGCATCTCCTTCTTCCCGATCAGGCTCTTCAGCAGGTTCCCGAAGATGTTGCCCATGGTGACGGCGGCGCTGGCTCCGTCCGCAGGCGAGGCCGGATCCTGCGGGGGCACGGGGCAGGCGCTGGGGTGGGGAGTGGCCTTGAGAACTGGGGGGGGGGGGGGGGGGGGGGGGAGCTGTGGGGCTCCAGGGATCCCCCATGCTCCAGGGGGCTGCGGGGATCAGGGACCCCTATGTCCTGGGGGGATGCAGGGTTCGGGGGACCCTGGGTGGGGGTCCGGGGATGGGGCCATGCACTCCATGGAGGCTGCCCCTCTATGCAGCTCAATGTGGGGGGGGGAGCCGTGCTGGGGATGTGACACCCCCCCCCCGCGCTGCATCCTACAAGGGGACAGGCCAGGGCTCTGCACTGGGGGAAACTGAGGCACGGATCTCGGCTCTCCTCGGGGGGAGCACAGCCCCCACCCCGGCCCCGACACCCCCCCCTGTGCCCCCCAGCCCATGCACGGCCCCCCCCCGGCCCTGCAGCCTCCCCCGCGGGGGGGGCCCCGCCGCCCCCACCGCACCGCAGCGCGCCCCTCCCGCCCGTGGGCTGCCGCCCGCCCCCGGGCCCCCCCCCCGCAGCCCCCGCAGCCCCTCGGCGCGACGCCCCCCGAATTCACTGCCCCCCCCCCCCCCCCGGACCGCAGCACACCCCCGCCCCCGCTCGCACTGCGCCCCTCCAACGCACCGCGCCCCCCCCCCCCCGCGCTGCACCGCCCCCCCCGCCGCATCGCCCCCCGCCCCCGCACGCCGCGCCGCCCCACAGGCGCTGCCCGCCCCCCCGTACCCCGCGCCCCTCCCGCTGCACCGCATCAGGCCCCCCCCCCCCCCAGTGCGATGCCCGTCCCCCCCCGGTGCTCCGCACCCCCAATGCACCGTGCACCCCCAAACCCGGTGCAGCCCCCGCCGCGCCGGTGCGGTGCCCCCCCCCGCCCCGGTGCAGCGCACCCGCCGATGCACGGCGCCCCGGACCCCCCCCCCCGGGTGCGGACGCCCCCGCACCTGGTGCCGGTGCCGGTGCCGGTGGCGCCCCCCGCCCGCAGCTGACTCTGCACCGCTCCCGCCGCCGGAAGCGGAGGCCCGATCGCGCCGATCTCGCGAGAGCTCCCGGTGTCTCCCCCCCCTCCCGCTTCCCGCTCCCCCCCCCCCCCCCCGCACCGGGCCCGGGGGCGCGCGCGGGGAGGGGGGGGCGCCGGGCTCGCGAGAGCCGCGAGCCGTTTCCATGGCAGCGGCTGCAGCAGTGCGGGGGGGGCTGCACCGGGGGGGGCGTGATGGGGTGGAGGGGAGCGGGGGGTCCCGGTCCCCCCCCCCCCCGGCATAAGCACTGAGGGGCAGAGCCCCGTACCGGGGGGGGCATGGCGGGGGGGGGGGGTGCCCTGTGCTTCACGGGGAGGCGGGGACCCCAATAACTGCACGGGGGGCACAGGGGGCCCCGACAACGGCACGAGGGTCCCGGGGATGCTCCCCCCGCGCAGGGGCCCCGGCCCTGCCCCGGGCCAGGCTGGAGCCCCCCCGCCCCGGCCCGGTGCGGTACCGGCGGTACCGAGGCCGTCCCGGTGCTCACGGGCTGGGCAGGGGCTTGCAGCGGGCGCGGGGCACCCCCGGCTCCCCCCCCGTCCCTCGATCCGCCCAGCTGTCCCGCTGTCCGTCCGTCCCGCTGTCCGTCCGTCCCCGCGTCCCTCCCTCCGTCCCTCCGTCCCTCCGTCCCTCCGTCCATCCCGGCTCGGTGCGGCGGGACGGGACGCGCGGCCCCCCCCGCCCCGGGCAGGTAAGGGCGGCCGCCCCGGGGGCACCGGCAGCACCGGCCGCCCCGACGGCTGCGGGAGCCGCTCCGCGCCACCGGGCTCCCGCGGACACCCCGGGGCCGGGGGGGGTCCCGAGCATCGCCCCCGCCGGGGCCGCCGTCGAGCTGCGCGGGGGCAGCAGAGGGGATGGCGGGGGGGAGCGGGAACACCGGGGGGGGGGCTCGGGACAGCGGGGGGCGGCGGGGGACGGGGCGGGGGAGTGGGCAGGGGGTGCGGCGGGGACGGGGTGAGCGGAGGGTCCCGGGATGGAGCGGGCGGGGGGGGGGGGGGGGTGTCGTGTTTAGGCCCCGCCGCTGGTGGCACGGCCCCGGGCAGGGCCCTCCCGGCCGCGCCCCGGGGCCTCCCCGCGGCCGCTGACCTCAGCCCCGGGAGCCCCGACGGGGCGGCGGCCCGAGGGCGCGGACACCGCCTGGCCCGGCCGGGAACCGGGGCGGGGGGGGGGCGGGAGCCGCCGTCCTGAAGCAGACCCCGGGGCGGCCCCGGGCCCCTCCCGGACCGGGGGAGGGGGTGAGGCGGGGGGTGCCCGGTGCGAGCCCCCCCCCGCCCCTCCGCCGGCCCGGGCTTTGTCCGTCCTTGAATTGAAATCGTGAGCGGCGGCCCCGGGCCGTGACGGGCGAGCGGGGCTAATCCGGCCCCGCATGACTGGTCCGGGGAAACCGCCGCGGGGGGATTACCCCCCCCGAGCTCCGCCACAACGGGGGGCTCAGCTCAGCCCAGCCCCCCCTCCTGCCCGCCCGGCCCCGGGTGGTTCACACTCCCCCCCCCTCCCCGGGCGTGGGACAGGAGAGACAGACCCTCGTCCCCACCGAGACACGTCCCAGCACCGGCCCTGCGTCACCGTGCCCTGTCCATGGGCACGCCAGGCCGTGTCGTCCCCCCCCCCCGGGTACCCCCCTGCCCTTCCCTCCATCGCCTCACGTCCTCCATCCTCCCATCCTTCCCCCTATCCATCCCCCCATCCCTGCATCCCTCCCTCCATCCCTCCCTGCGTCCCTCCCTCCCTCCATCCCTCTCTCCTTCCCTCCCTCCCTCTCTCCCTCCATCCCTCTCCCCCCGGTCCATCCCTCCCTCCCTCCGACGCTCAGTGCCGGCCCAGGCAGGGCGCCCCGGGGCAAGGGGGGGCGTGCGGGGCCGTGTCGCACTACACGCCGTGGGCCCCCACGGGCACGTTCGCGGGGGGCCCGGGGTGCAGGGCCCGGTGGTCGGGCCCCGTCCTCAGCCGGCCCGGCCCGGCCCGGCCCGCTCTGCCCCCGGGACAGCCCGGGACAGCCCGGCCCCGAGCGGCGAGAGGACGCGGCCGCCCCGTCGCGCCGGGCACGGACCGGTACGGGCGGCGGCCGGGACGGGAGAGGGGTCCTGGGGCTCCGGACCGGCACCGGCGACCGGCACAGCCCCGACGGTCCCGCGCCCCGGGGGTCCGCACGTCTCTCACCCTCCCCAAACCCGGGGGTCCCCGGGACGGCGACCCCGGGCTGTCCCGGGACTGTGGTCCCCTGTGCGCCCCGGGCTTGCCCTGGGCTGTCCCGGGACTCTGCCCCTCCCGTGCGCCCGGGGCTATCCCGGGAGATCCCGTCACTCCACTCCCCCGTGCGCCCCGGGCTGTCCCGGAGGATCCCGGGCTATCCCCGGCCCCCGCTCCCTCCGTGCGCCCGGAGCTGTCCCGGGCCGTCCCGGGCTATTCCGGGACCTGCTCCTCCTTGCGCCGGGAGCTGTCCCGGGCCGTCCCGGGCTCCCCCCGCCGGTGCCGGTGCCGGTAGAGCGTGTGCGCGGGGCGGTGGGGCCGGGCGGGGGGGGGGGGGGGGCGGGGGGCGGCAGCCGGGCCCCCCCCACACCCCCGGCCGCGCTCTGGGCACGGGGCCGGGGCGCAGCCACCCGCCGGGCTAATCCGGGCCGTGACGGACAGGCCCGGCGCCGCCGCTCCGGCCGCCCCATAAGAGGTGCCGCGGCTCCGCCGCTCCCCATTGTTAGGGCGAGGACGCGGGGAGGCCCCGCTCGGCGGGACCGGCCCATGGGGACCCTCCGCGCCGCCCCTATAAGAGGGAAGGGGCTGGAAGATGCTCCCGGGTGCTGAGCGCTGCGCACCCGCCGCGCCGAGCCGAGTCCAGCCGCGCCGCCTCCCTGGGGAGCCGCCGGGTACCGCGCACGGACAGCCGAGCACCGGCACCGGGCACCGGGCACCGAGCACCGGCACCGGGTACCGCGCACGGACCGCCGAGCACCGGCACCGGCCGCCGGGCACCGCGCACGGACCGCCCGACGCCGCGCTCCGGGGACCGGGCAGGGAGCGCCGGGCACCGCACTCCCGACGCCGCGTCCCGGGCACCGGGCACCGGCTGCAGCCCGGTGCCGGCGTCGGTGCCGGCCCGCCCGCCCGGCGCTCCCCGCGTCCCCCCGCGGCCGCCCTCATCGGAGCCGCCCGCCCTGCCCGCGCCCCGCGCGTCCGGAAACACGCGTGGATGTAGCGGCCGGGCCGGGGGCTCCGCGGCACCATAAATACCCCGGCGGCCGCTCGCCCGCGCACTCTGCCGGGGCCTCCCGGTGCCGGAGCCATGCGAGCCGCCGCGCTGGGGCTGGCGCTCCGGGCGCTCTGGGCTCTGGCCCTCTCCTCCCTCTCCAACACGCTGGCGGTGAACAACAGCGGGCGGTGGTGGTGAGTCCGCCGGCGCCGGCACCGGCACCGGCACCGGCACCGGGGCGGGGGGGGGGCGGGGGAGTGGAGGGGAGCGGGGCTGGCACCGGCACGGCGGCGGCTGCCCCGTTAACCCCGGGGACGGGGTGCTCAGGTGCGACCGGGGGGGGACACACACACACACGGGGCTGCGACCCCCCGGGTGGGAGCCGGCTGCGGGGGATGCCCGAGGAGGAGGATGCTCCGGTAGCGGAGAGGAGCCGGGTCAGGCCCCCCGGGGAGGGTTGAGGTGGGGAACGGGATGCCGGGGACCCCTCCCCGGTGATCGCCGTCCCCGCCTGTGCCGCAGGGGCATCATCAACGTGGCCTCGTCCACCAACCTGCTGACGGACTCCAAGAACGTGCAGCTGGTGCTGGACCCCAGCCTGCAGCTGCTGAGCCGCAAACAGCGCAAGCTGATCCGCCAGAACCCCCGGCATCCTGCACAGCGTCAGCTCCGGCCTCCAGACCGCCATCAAGGAGTGCAAGTGGCAGTTCCGCAACCGCCGCTGGAACTGCCCCACCTCCCAGGGCCCCAACATCTTTGGCAAAATCGTCAACCGGGGTGAGGCCGCGGGGCGGCGGCGGGAGGCGGCGCGGGGCTCCCCGCACCCCGTCCGCAGCGCTCCCGAGCGGGATGCTTGGCAAAGCACCCCCGGTTCCCCGCGGGGCTTGAGCAGCACCCAGCCCATCACCAGCCCGTTGTGGCTGCTGGTTGGGGGTGCCGGTGGGTGCCCCCTCCCCGTCCTGGCAGCGCCCTGAGGCCCTGCTCCCCTCCGCAGGCTGTCGGGAGACGGCGTTCATCTTCGCCATCACCAGCGCCGGCGTGACGCACTCGGTGGCCCGGTCCTGCTCGGAGGGCTCCATCGAGTCCTGCACCTGCGACTACCGGCGCCGTGGCCCCGGGGGGCCCGACTGGCACTGGGGGGGCTGCAGCGACAACATCGACTTCGGGCGCCTCTTCGGGAGGGAGTTCGTGGACTCCAGCGAGAAGGGCCGCGACCTGCGCTTCCTCATGAACCTGCACAACAACGAGGCCGGGCGCATGGTGAGGGCGCGGGGGCCGTGGGCAGCGCCGGGGCGGGGACGGGGATGGGCACGGCCGCCCCAGCCTGTCCCTGTGCATGGGTTGGGAGCTGTCGGAGAGGGGTTTCCCGCCTGGCTTTGGGCAGGCTGAGCACGATGTGATGCCGCAGGGAAGTGGGGTGCGGGAGCACGGTGGTCCCCGGGGGGGGGGGGGGGTCCCAGGCTGCTGACGGCGCCGCACATCCCCCCCCCTTGCAGACGGTCTTCTCAGAGATGCGCCAGGAGTGCAAGTGCCACGGCATGTCGGGCTCCTGCACCGTCCGCACGTGCTGGATGCGGCTGCCCACCTTCCGCGCCGTGGGCGACGTCCTGAAGGACCGCTTCGACGGCGCCTCCCGCGTCATCTACGGCAACAAGGGCAGCAACCGGGCGTCGCGGGTGGAGCTGCATCACCTGGAGCCCGAGAACCCGGCCCACAAACCCCCCTCGCCCCACGACCTCGTCTACTTCGAGAAGTCGCCCAATTTCTGCACCTACAGCGGGAAGACGGGGACGGCGGGCACGGCCGGGCGCTTCTGCAACAGCTCCTCGCCGGGGCTGGACGGGTGCGAGCTGCTGTGCTGCGGGCGCGGGTACCGCACGCGCACCGAGCGCGTCACCGAGCGCTGCAACTGCACCTTCCACTGGTGCTGCCACGTCAGCTGCCTGAACTGCACCAACACGCAGGTGCTGCACGAGTGCCTGTGAGCCCCCGGGGACCACCCTGCCCAGCCCCGGAGGGGGTCTGCGCCACCCCCCATGACGGGTGCCCGGCTGGATTGAAGGCGCCCATGGGTGGGCGTGTGGCTGTGCCCTGGGGACCCCCGTCATGTCCCGGGCAGAGCGGCCGGCCCGGGACGAGCGGCCGGCTTGGGTGTGCTCGGTGCCATGCACCTTCCCGGTCGCCCCTCGGCCGCTCCGGCTTTGCGGGGTTCCCTTCTCACTGTAAATAAAATATTTATTGTGGACGGTTTGATGCCGTTCCCCCCCCTCCCCCGCGCTTCGCTGGCCCCAGGCCCTGTTTTTTATAATTAAAGATAATAATAATAATAATTAATAATAATAATGCTTTGTTACAGGTTTCACTGATAGCCTTTAGAGAAGAATAAAGGATATATTTTATCAGTCCTGCCCCATTTCATTTCTGGGGGGCCGGGGGAGGGAGGGGACGAGCTGCTGGGGGGAGCAATGTCCCCCAAACCGCGGGCTGGGCAGCCGGCCTCACTGCCCACGTCCATCCACTCCGTCCGTCCGTCCATCACCTCTCCACTCACCTCCCCATTCCGTCTTCAGCAGTCCCTCCAGCCGTCTGTCTGTCCATCCTTCTACTCCTTTCCTCTTCCCTCCCCTCCCCTCCGTCATCCCCTCCCCGCAGACCCCCTTCTTTCTCCCGCCGTGCCCGTCTCCAGCCCAGCTGTCCCTGCCGCCGTTCCCGGCCGGGGCGTCCATCCCCATGGCCGGGGCGCCCATCACATGGCACCTGGGCTGCGGCATCCCCAGCGCTGGAATTTGCCGGGGCGGCGGGGCTGGTGCCGCCGGGGCCGGGCGTTGGGAGCGGCCACGGGAGGTACAAGACGGCAGACAGGGAATGAGCATCGTCCATCACCGCTCCCGGCCGGGGCTGACGGCTCCCCTCGGCTCCGGGGGAGGAGGGGGGCCGGGGAGGGCACCGAGGTTACTGGGGCCGGGGCCGGGGGGGCCCGGGACCGGCCACTGGCCCCACACGTGGCCCCGTACCTGCGCGTGGGGTCTGGCTGCAGCCGGAGAAAGGCTGTGGCAAAGGTGGGGCGCAGCTCCGGGGCTGGCAGGTGCCCCGCTGGCATGGGCATCCCCCTGGGATGGGTTTTCCCCCGGGTTAAGCATCCCACAGGGGTGGGCATAGCCCCAGGACGGGCATCCCTGGGAAGGGCATCCCTCCGGGACAGGTATCCCACTGGGACGGGTATCCCATCAGGGTGGGCACCCCCCTGGGACAGGCGTTCCCCCAGGGCGGGCGTGGGACCCACGTGCACCCGCTGCACTGTGACCCTGCACCCTGGGGACGGGGCAGGGCGAAGCGACGGGCTGCAACCCCCATCCCCACGTCCGGCACAGGGCGAACCACGGGGCCACAGTGACATCCAGCCACGGCGAGCGGGCAGGGAGCCGTCCCTGCCCGGGGACCCCGGGTCCCGTCAGCGCCCGCCCGCGGCGGGGGTCCCCACAG
Source organism: Aptenodytes patagonicus (assembly GCF_965638725.1). Taxonomy (NCBI): domain Eukaryota; kingdom Metazoa; phylum Chordata; class Aves; order Sphenisciformes; family Spheniscidae; genus Aptenodytes; species Aptenodytes patagonicus. Next base: position 686,277 of record NC_134975.1, read on the forward strand.
CCTGGGCTGCCCCATGGCCGGAGCCGGGAACCTCGCGAGGCCCTGGGGATCCGCGGCATCAAAGGCTGCAGGATGACGCTGCTGCCGCCTGAAATATCCCCCGGAGCCGATAGTGGAAAAGTTGATGTTTAGACCCAGAGGAGGGGGGCGGGAAAAAACCCCGGGGGCCACCGCTGTCCGTGCCAAGTAAAAACACAGCCTGGCGTGGCGAAATAAAATAAAGAAATGCGAGAAAAAACGACTGGAAAGGAACACAGCCCGAAATAACCCTCCGAGCATCTCCCGTCTGCCGGGAGTTATCTGCCTGCTAAATTCTGCACACGCACAGGGCATGAAAATAGCCTGTTTTCCTGCGGTAGCGAGTCAGGAATATAGATAATGACATTCTTATAAGTCACCTCTGTTACTCAGCTTTTCCTGCGCGCGGGTGACTGCCGGGCACCTCGGGCAGCTGCGACCCCCGGGTGGGCAGGGGCACCCCGGGCGCAGGGCGGGCGCCCGGCTGCAGGGTGCAGACCTCCCCGGCTTGTACAAATACACCCGGGCGCTGGAAATAGCTGCTGTCGCAGCGCCGGGGCCGGCGCAGGGACAGGGACAGGGACAGGGCGGTCCCGCCCACGCCAGCCCGTCACATCTGGGAAGCCGGGTAACAGCTGGATGGCGGCTGCAAGCCGGGCCTGCTGCAGGCTGGGCCCCCCCCCCCGGCAGGGCTGGGGCACGGGGTGGGGGGCTCTGCCCAGGGGTGTGGGACAGAGGGACAGGACAGCACACACAAGTGCAGGACAGAGGGACGGTGTCATTCCCAGAGGTGCAGGACAGAAGGACAGGACAGGGCCCAGAGGTGCAGGACAGAGGGACGGGACAGTGCCCAAAG